>NW_023493674.1:30000-117500 GCF_013265735.2 Oncorhynchus mykiss | reverse complement strand
TGTATGCTGTGCACTATGGGACTGCTGTATGCTGTGCTCTATGGAACTGCTGTATGCTGTGCTCTAAGGGATTGCTGTATGCTGTGCTCTAAGGGATTGCTGTATGCTGTGCTCTAAGGGACTGCTGTATGCTGTACTCTAAGGGACTGCTGTATGCTGTACTCTAAGGGACTGCTGTATGCTGTATGCTGTGCTCTATGGGACTGCTGTATGCTGTGCTCTAAGGGATTGCTGTATGCTGTGCTCTAAGGGATTGCTGTATGCTGTGCTCTAAGGGACTGCTGTATGCTGTACTCTAAGGGACTGCTGTATGCTGTACTCTAAGGGACTGCTGTATGCTGTATGCTGTGCTCTATAGGACTGCTGTATGCTGTGCTCTATGGGACTGCTGTATGCTGTACTCTAAGGGACTGCTGTATGCTGTACTCTAAGGGACTGCTGTATGCTGTATGCTGTGCTCTATAGGACTGCTGTATGCTGTACTCTAAGGGACTGCTGTATGCTGTGCTCTAAGGGACTGCTGTATGCTGTACTCTAAGGGACTGCTGTATGCTGTATGCTGTGCTCTAAGGGATTGCTGTATGCTGTGCTCTAAGGGACTGCTGTATGCTGTACTCTAAGGGACTGCTGTATGCTGTATGCTGTACTCTATAGGACTGCTGTATGCTGTGCTCTATGTTAGCAGGGCAACAAGGTTAAGGGTTAAGGTTCAAACAGAAACAACTCAACAGTTCAGGCATTAATTCAGAGCGGTTCAGGTTTAGGGTTCAGGTTTAGGGTTCAGGTGTAGGGTTCAGGTTTAGGGTTCAGGTTTAGGGTTCAGGTTTAGGTTTAAGGTAAGGGTTAAGGTTTAGGGTTAAGGTAAGGGTTAAGGTTTAGGGTTAAGGGTTAGAGTTAAGGTTTAGGGTTTAGGGTTTAGGGTTTAGGGTTAGGGTTTAGGGTTAAGGTTTAGGGTTTAGGGTTTAGGGTTAGGGTTAAGGTTTAGGGTTTAGAGTTAAGGTTTAGGGTTATAGTTTGGGGTAAGGTTTAGGGTTAAGGTTTAGGGTTCAGGTTTAGGGTTCAGGTTTAGGGTTAAGGTTTAGGGTTAAGGTTTAGGGTTAAGGTTAAGGTTTAGGATTAAGGTTTAGGGTTAAGGTTTAGGGTTAAGGTAAGGGTAAAGGTTTAGGGTTAAGGTAAGGGTAAAGGTTTAGGGTTAAGGTAAGGGTAAAGGTTTAGGGTTAAGGGTTAAGGTTAAGGGTAAAGGTAGGTGTTTAGGGTAAAGGTTTAGGGTTAAGGTTTAGTGTTAAGGTTTAGTGTTAAGGTTTAGGGTTAAGGGTTACAGTTTGAGGTTAAGGTTAAGGTAGGTGTTAAGGTAAGGGTAAAGGTTTAGTGTTAAGGGTTATTGTTAAAATATATCCAATATCCTATCCACCAACCCTGTCCACAAAGCACTAGCAAGCCCCAAGCCTACTTGATGGTAATAGTGCTCACCGTTGCCCCTATAGTGGCCGGTTTTGAAGGCGATTCTCGACGTCCTGGGGATCTGGATGGACGTTGGTTTTCTCCTTTGAACTGATGCGACCTGGCTGCGCAGGGAGTTCACCTGAGCCTAGAGCTGAGAGGGGGTGGGGGCAGTAGAGCTGAGAGGGGGGTTGGGCAGTAGAGCTGAGAGGGGGTGGGGGCAGTAGAGCTGAAGGGGGGGTGGAGGCAGTAGAGTTGAGAGGGGGGGTGGGGCAGTAGAGCTGAGAGGGGGTGGGGGCAGTAGAGCTGAGGGGGGGTGGAGGCAGTAGAGGTGAGAGGGGGTGGGGCAGTAGAGCTGAGAGGGGGGTGGGGGCAGTAGAGCTGAGAGGGGGTGGGGGCAGTAGAGCTGAGAGGAGGTGGGGGCAGTAGAGCTGAGAGGGGGTGGGGGCAGTAGAGCTGAAGGGGGGGTGGAGGCAGTAGAGTTGAGAGGGGGGGTGGGGCAGTAGAGCTGAGAGGGGGTGGGGGCAGTAGAGCTGAGGGGGGTGGAGGCAGTAGAGCTGAGAGGGGGGGTGGGGCAGTAGAGCTGAGAGGGGGTGGGGCAGTAGAGCTGAGAGGGGGTGGGGCAGTAGAGCTGAGAGGGGGTGGGACAGTAGAGCTGAGAGGGGGTGGGGCAGTAGAGCTGAGAGGGGGTGGGGCAGTAGAGCTGAGAGTGGGTGGGGCAGTAGAGCTGAGAGGTGGTGAGGCAGTAGAGCTGAGAGGGTGGAGGGCAGTAGAGCTGAGAGGGGGTGAGACAGTAGAGCTGAGAGGGAGTTGGGGGTAGTAGAGCTGAGGGGGGTGGGGGCAGTAGAGCTGAGAGGGAGTGGGGGTAGTAGAGCTGAGGGGGGGGGGGGACAGTAAGGATGAGAACAGGGAGACATATGTGGTATGTGTGTGTGGCTGTGATAACAGCCCCTGTGTCAGTGAGTAGTGGACTGGAGCAGGGGAGGAGGAGGAGGGAGGGAGGAGGTTTCAGTGAGTAGTGGACTGGAGCAGGGGAGGAGGAGGAGGGAGGGAGGAGGTTTCAGTGAGTAGTGGACTGGAGCAGGGGAGGAGGAGGAGGGAGGGAGGAGGTGTCAGTGAGTAGTGGACTGGAGCAGGGGAGGAGGAGGAGGGAGGGAGGAGGTGTCAGTGAGTAGTGGACTGGAGCAGGGGAGGAGGAGGAGAGAGGGAGTAGGTGTCAGTGAGTAGTGGACTGGAGCAGGGGAGGAGGAGGAGGGAGGGAGGAGGTGTCAGTGAGTAGTGGACTGGAGCAGGGGAGGAGGAGGAGGAGGAGGGAGGGAGGAGGTTTCAGTGAGTAGTGGACTGGAGCAGGGGAGGAGGAGGAGAGAGGGAGTAGGTGTCAGTGAGTAGTGGACTGGAGCAGGGGAGGAGGAGGAGGTAGGGAGGAGGTGTCAGTGAGTAGTGGACTGGAGCAGGGGAGGAGGAGGAGGGAGGGAGGAGGTTTCAGTGAGTAGTGGACTGGAGCAGGGGAGGAGGAGGAGGAGAGAGGGAGGGAGGAGGTGTCAGTGAGTAGTGGACTGGAGCAGGGGAGGAGGAGGAGAGAGGGAGGGAGGAGGTGTCAGTGAGTAGTGGACTGGAGCAGGGGAGGAGGAGGAGGGAGGAGGTTTCAGTTTCATCGGTCATCGGCCCAAACTGAATGTTTTACTTGATCTTTATTTAACTAGACAAGTCAGTTAAGAACACATTCTTATTCATGCCTGGCCCTCCTATGTTGAACATAATAAGCGTCTCTCTATCCACCGGATGTGTACCAAACTCACTAAAAGTGGCAGTAATAAAGCCTCTCCTGAAAAAGCCAAACCTTGAACCGGAAAATCAACAACAAAAAAGATTGGCTCTGCATCTGTCATCGTGCTTCTAGATCTTAGTGAAGCCTTCGACACCATCGATCACCACATTCTTCTGGGGAGATTGTAAACCCTAATTGGTCTCCAAGAACAAGTTCTGGCCTGGTTCAGATCTTCTCTGTCGGAGAGATACCAGTTAGTCTCTGTGGATGGTTTGTCCTCTGACATATCAATGGTAAGTTTTGGTGCTCTAGTAAAGAACAAGTTCTGGCCTGGTTCAGATCATCTCTGTCGGAGAGATATCAGTTAGTCTCTGTGGAAGGTCTGTCCTCTGACATATCAATGGTAAGTTTTGTTATTCTAGTAAAGAACAAGAAGGCCCGCAGACTGTTAAAGCTCCCAACTCACTGCTTTACTGACAACGTTTCCATCTGAAACGGATCTTCATCCGGTCAAACAAACAAACCGAGTTTTCACATCCCAAAATATACACATTTCACGTGTTGACACACAGTGGGTGCAAAACAAATGTGTTTCTCTCTAATAATTGGATCAATGAGATGGACACATGTAGTATTTACAGAAAATAATATATATATATATTTACAACATGACCCCCGCGGGTGATCTTCAGACGAGTCCCCAACATCAGTCACATGGTGCTGAGGTCTGATCTTCCAACAGTGAAACACAGTACCTTTCTAGACAATGTGCCGGATGGTAACTATAGATGTGGTCAATGTACCCCGTGTAACTTTACCAACAAATGCACAATGTTGAATCACCCTATCACGGGCAAGACAGTCTCCAGTCTCCAGTATCTATGTTGCAATAGTCTATGTGCCGGGGGGCCAGGTTCAGTCTGTCTTATCTGGTGTAATTCTCCAGTCTTATCTGTTGTCCTGTGTGATCTTAGATACGCTCCCTCTAATTCTCCCATCTCTCTCTCTCCGTCCTCCCGAGGGCCTGAGCCCTGGGACCGTGTCGCCGGACTACCTGGCCTGACGACTTCTGGCTGTCCCGTCCTGACCTCTTCACCAGAACACCCCTCCCCCCCCCCCCCCAGAACCCTGACCTCTTCACCAGAACCCCCCCCCCCCCCCAGAACCCTGAGCTCTTCACCAGAACCCCCCCCCGAACCCTGACCTCGTCACCAGAACCCCCCCCCCCCCCCCACAGAACCCTGACCTCTTCACCAGAACCCCCCCCCCGAACCCTGACCTCTTCACCAGAACCCCCTCCCCCAGTGCTACAGTTGCTGGCCCAGTACCAGTGTCTTGATAGATGTGGAGGGTCAACTCCTTTAGTTGGCTTGATAGATGTAGAGGGTCAACACCTTTAGTTGTCTTGATAGATGTGGAGGGTCAACTCATTTAGTTGTCTTGATAGATGTGGAGGGTCAACACCTTTAGTTGGATTTATAGATGTGGAGGGTCAACTCCTTTAGTTGTCTTGATAGATGTGGAGGGTCAACACCTTTAGTTGGATTTATAGATGTGGAGGGTCAACTCCTTTAGTTGTCTTGATAGATGTGGAGGGTCATCTCCCTTAGTTGTCTTGATAGATGTGGAGGGTCATCTCCTTTAGTTGTCTTGATAGATGTGGAGGGTCAACTCCTTTAGTTGTCTTGATAGATGTGGAGGGTCAACTCCTTTTGTTGGCTTGATAGATGTGGAGGGTCAACACCTTTAGTTGTCTTGATAGATGTGGAGGGTCAACTCCTTTAGTTGTCTTGATAGATGTGGAGGGTCATCTCCCTTAGTTGTCTTGATAGATGTGGAGGGTCATCTCCTTTAGTTGTCTTGATAGATGTGGAGGGTCAACTCCTTTAGTTGTCTTGAGGGTCATCTCCTTTAGTTGTCTTGATAGATGTGGAGGGTCAACTCCTTTAGTTGTCTTGATAGATGTTGGGGGTCAACTCCTTTTGTTGGCTTGATAGATGTGGAGGGTCAACACCTTTAGTTGTCTTGATAGATGTGGAGGGTCAACTCCTTTAGTTGTCTTGATAGATGTGGAGGGTCAACTCCTTTTGTTGGCTTGATAGATGTGGAGGGTCAACACCTTTATTTGTCTTGATAGATGTAGAGGGTCAACTCCTTTAGTTGTCTTGATAGATGTGGAGGATCAACACCTTTAGTTGGATTTATAGATGTGGAGAGTCAACTCCTTAAGTTGTCTTGATAGATGTGGAGGGTCAACTCCTTTAGTTGTCTTGATAGATGTGGAGGGTCAACTCCTTTAGTTGTCTTGATAGATGTGGAGGGTCAACTCCTTTAGTTGTCTTGATAGATGTGGAGGGTCAAAACCTTTAGTTGTCTTGATAGATGTGGAGGGTCAACTCCTTAAGTTGTCTTGATAGATGTGGAGGGTCAATACCTTTAGTTGTCTTGATAGATGCAGAGGTCAACTCCTTTAGTTGTCTTGATAGATGTGGAGGGTCAACTCCTTTAGTTGTCTTGATAGATGTGGAGGGTCATCTCCCTTAGTTGTCTTGATAGATGTGGAGGGTAATCTCCTTTAGTTGTCTTGATAGATGTGGAGAGTCAACTCCTTTAGTTGTCTTGATAGATGTTGGGGGTCAACTCCTTTTGTTGGCTTGATAGATGTGGAGGGTCAACACCTTTAGTTGTCTTGATAGATGTGGAGGGTCAACACCTTTAGTTGTCTTGATAGATGTGGAGGGTCAACTCCTTTACCTGACTCCCTATTTGATTTCTCGAAAAACAAACCCTTTTATCTGATCTTCCCTGTTTTTGTGTTGCTCCACCTTTTTGGTTTGCTTCCGGTCATTAAGTGTGGTGTGTGTTTTTCTTTAGGTTGCTTCTAAGTGAGAAGATTTACTGGGTTTCATGGTGGGTGTCTTTTACATCCCAGTTGTTGTTGCTAGTCAGCTTTCAGTGGACGCCCTCATGAAAACCCCTCCTAAAACTCCACTTGTTTGGTTCTGGTTGTTGGTCAGTGACTCTTTGTTCCTTCGTCCATCTGTCTGAGAGTCTTTTTGTCTTTCTTGCTGGGGAATGTTACAAGATATCACAATACCTCTCTGTTTTACATTGATGTTGAACCTGCTGCTCTGAGGCCCTGGAGGCATTAGGCTCATTTAGATGTTATTGGGATCCCCATTAGCTGTTGAAGAAGCAGCAGCTATTCTACCTGAGAGCATGACCAAATACAGAATGCTAATAGCCAGGAAAACAACACTAATAATGTGTGTCTCTTCAGTCTGCGTTGTACCTTGAGGTGTCGTTTTAACGGTTTTAAACTGATTTTATTGCTTGCCTGAGTAGGTGAGGTGGAAGAGAATTCCATGAGGTCATTAGTCTACACAGTACTATGTGTCTCCCAGTCTGCTCTGGAATTGGAGACTGTGAAGAGACCCCTGAATGCATGTCTTGTGGGGTATGTATGGGTTTCTGAGTGACAACTGGCTGAACAGGAAATTCTGGACTTTCAACACGTCAATACTTATTACAAAGACCAGCAGTGTTGCAGTCGATCTCCACTCTGAACCAGGAGAGACCGACATGCATGTTATTGGCCCTCCATGTAATTGACATTAGCCCTCCATGTTATTGACATTGGCCCTCCATGTAATTGATATTGGCCCTCCATGTTATTGACATTGGCCCTCCATGTTATTGACATTGGCCCTCCATGTTATTGACATTGGCCCTCCATGTTATTGACATTGGCCCTCCATGTTATTGACATTGGCCCTCCATGTTATTGACATTGGCCCTCCATGTAATTGACATTGGCCCTCCATGTTATTGACATTGGTCCTCCATGTTATTGACATTGGCCCTCCATGTAATTGACATTGGCCCTCCATGTAATTGACATTAGCCCTCCATGTTATTGACATTGGCCCTCCATGTTATTGACATTGGCCCTCCATGTTATTGACATTGGCCCTCCATGTTATTGACATTGGCCCTCCATGTTATTGACATTGGCCCTCCATGTAATTGACATTGGCCCTCCATGTTATTGACATTGGCCCTCCATGTTATTGACATTGGCCCTCCATGTTATTGACATTGGCCCTCCATGTACATTCCAAATGTGCTGCAGCTTGGGGGGGGGGGGGGTTGTATATTTTGATTTACACAACATGCCTACCACTTTGAAGATGCAAAATATGTTTTATTGTGAAGCAAACAAGAAATTAGACACAAAAAAACAGAAAACTTGAGTGTGCATGTGTGTATGTGTGTATTTACCCCCCCACCCAAAGTCAAAACTTTGTAGGGCCACCTTTTGCAGCAATTACAGCTGCAAGTCTCTTGGGGTATGTCTCTATAAGCTTGGCACATCTAGACATTGATATTTTTGCCCATTCTTCAAGGCAAAACTGCTCCAGCTCCTTCAAGTTGGTTGGGTTCCGCTGGTGTACAGCAATCTTTAAGTCATACCACAGTTTCTAAATTGGATTGAAGTCTGAGCTTTAACTTGGCCATTCCAAGACATTTATTTAAGATTTTCCCTGTATTTAGCGCCACCCATCATTTCTTCAATTCTGACCAGTTTCCTAGTCCCTGCAGATGACAAACATCCCCACAACACAATGCTGCCACCACCATGCTTCACTGTGGGGATGGTGTTCTCGAGGTGATGAGAGGTGTTGGGATTGCTTCGGACATAGCGTTTTCCCTGATGGCCAAAACGCTCAATTTTGGTCTCATCTGACCAGAGTACCTTCTTCCATATGTTTGACAAACACCAAACATATTTGCTTATTTTTTCTTTAAGCAATAGCTTTTTTCTGCCCACTCTTCCGTAAAGCCCAGCTCTGTGGAGTGTACGGCTTAAAGTGGTCCTATGGACAGATACTCCAATCTCCGCTGTGGAGCTTTGCAGCTCCTTCAGGGTTATCTTTGGTCTCTTTGTTGACCCAACCCTGATCTGTACATCTCCACCAGTTTGTCTCTGACACATACACCCACCACTTTTCATTTTTTTTAAACAATTATTTTCATTTCACTTCACCAATTTGGACTATTTTGTGTATGTCCATTACATGAAATCCAAATAAATATCCATTTCAAATCCAGGTTGTTGGGCAACAAAATAGGAAAAACGCCAAGGGGGGTGAATATTTTTGCAAGGCACTGTACATAGACACACTGGCTTTGTGTAAGGCTAGTGGTAGATCTAGTAACAATAGAGAAGAGTAAAGGACTAAGACAGCTCCCTTGTGGAATACCACAGTTTCCATGCTTTAAATTAGAGAAGCTTCCATTAACCAAAACCCTCTGTGTGCTATTAGATGGATCTCTATCCATGACATAGCAGAGAAAGCAGAGAATCCATTACACTTACACTTTTCTCAACAACAGGTTATAGTCAATAATATCAAAGGCTGCAGGGAAATCTAACAGATCCCACAATCTTCTAATTATCCATTAATTTCAGCCAATCATCAGTCATTTGTGTCAGTGCAGTACACGTTGAGTGCCCTTCTCTATAAGTGCGTTGAATGTCAGTTGTTCAATTGTTCACAGAGAAATTACACTGTATGTGGTCAAACACAATCTTTTCCATGAGCTTGCTAAGAACTGTCAGCAAGCAGATTGGTCGGCTGTTAGAGCCAGCAAAGGGAGCTTTACCATTTTTGGGAAGCTTTTTTTTTCTTCATAATGACTTTAGCTTTTTGTTCTTCTTTATTCAGCTTGGCAAGTCAGTTAAGAACAAAATCTATTTTCAATGACGGCCTAGAAACAGTGGGTTAACTGGTCTAGGAACAGTGGGTTAACTGCTCTAGGAACAGTGGGTTAACTGCCTTGTTCAGGGGCAGAACGACAGATTTTTACCTTGTCAGCTCAGGGATTCGATCTTGCAACCTTTCGGTTACTAGTCCTGGCCCTTCTTTGGACACTGTGTTAACTAACCTAGCTTCAATGCCAGACAACTCTCCTTCCGTGGCCTCCAACTGCTCTTAAATGCTAGTAAAACTAATTGCATGCTTTTCAACCGTTGGCTGCCCGCACCCGCTCGCCCGACTAGCATCACTACTCTGGACGGTTCTGACTTAGAATACGTGGACAACTACAAATACCTAGGTGTCTGGCTAGACTGTAAAAGCTCCTTCCAGACTCATATTAAACATCTACAATCTAAATAAAATCTAGAATTGGCTTCCTATTTCGCAACAAAGTCTCCTTCACTCATGCTGCCAAACATACCCTTGTAAAACTGACCATCCTACCGATCCTCGACTTCGGCGATGTCATTTAAAAAATAGCCTCCAATACCCTACTAAGCAAACTGAATGCAGTATATCACAGTGCCATCCGTTTTGTTACCAAAGCCCCATATACCACCCACCACTGCGACATGTATGGCCCTCGCTACATATTCGTCGCCAGACCCACTGGCTCCAGGTCATCTATAAGTCTATGCTAGGTAAAACGCTGTCTTATCTCAGCTCACTGGTCATGATAACAACACCCACATCTGCCGCCCCTACCCTCTAACCACCAGGCTACCTGCCACCCCCCCCCCCCCCTACCCTCTAACCACTAGGCTACCTGCCGCCCCTACTCTCTAACCACTAGGCTACCTGCCCCCCCCCCCCCCCTACCCTCTAACCACTAGGCTACCTGCCTCCTCTACACTCTAACCACTAGGCTACCTGCCGCCCCTCCACTCTAACCACTAGGCTACCTACCTCCTCTAAACTCTAACCACTAGGCTACCTGCCTCCTCTACACTCTAACCACTAGGTTACCTGCCTCCTCTACACTCTAACCACTAGGCTACCACTAGGCTACCTGCAACCAAGGAAGAGTAGCTGCTGCCTTGGCAGGAACTAATGGAGATCCATAATAAACCCCAGGAAGAGTAGCTTGTGCCTTGGATGGGACTAATGGCAATTCATAATCAACCCCAGGAAGAGTAGCTGCTGCCTGGGTAGGAACTAATGGGGATCCATAATAAACCATAGGAAGAGTAGCTGCTGCCTTGACAGGAACTAATGGGGATCCATAATAAACCCCAGGAAGAGTAGCTGCTGCCTGGGTAGGAACTAATGGGGATCCATAAGAAACCCCAGGAAGAGTAGCGGCTGCCTTGACAAGAACTAATGGGGATCCATAATAAACCCCAGGAAGAGTAGCTGCTGCCTTGGCAGGAACTAATGGGAACCCATAATAAACTCCAGGAAGAGTAGCTGCTGCCTTGCCAGGAACTAATGGGAACCCATAATAAACCCCAGGAAGGATCCATAATAAATACAATACAAATCTAAGTAATAATATAGCCATACTAACAACTGTGCAATGACATGTCTTGAATGGCCTTTTGTATTCAAAACTTTGGGAGCTTTCATCTTCCTAGCTGAAATAATACATGTAATAAAAATATTACATAAATGTCCTAAAGCTAAATATACACAAATAATACATTATCTGATTAAATTGCTTCATAAAAAGGGGCACCAGACAGGGATGTCCCCTCTCCCCCCTCCTGTTTGCACTGACAATTGAACAGCATAAAAAATGAAACAGGACCCAAACGTAACAGTTCTACGTCAGTGGCGGTCAGTGCCGTGTAAGATGAGGGAGGACCATTTTTTTTTCATGACCATGGCCTTCACCCAGTTCAATATAACAGTGATAGGTTTAGGCTACTACATGATACTCTAATGTTCTCTATACCCATCATGAGGTTGCTACAACCTAGCCTATGAATGACGGTTTACAACATAGGTGCACACAGATCGAGAGAAACATTTTAGGTGACAGACACATTCAATACCACCTTACACACTCTTACCTGCATCTAGCTGATCTAGGCTGTAATCATTAGTCCAACAGCTGCAAACGAGAGTTTCTATTGGACAAATTCAGGTATGTTTGGTCACAGCCGGCCATGACCGGGAGACCCATGAGACGGCGCACAATTGGACCAGCGTCCAAAAATTACTTTCAACTGTTTTTTTCCCCCAAGCCATAAGACTCCTGAACAGGTAATCAAATGGCTACCCAGACTATTTGCACTGTGTTCCCCCCCAACCCCTCTTTTTACGCTGCCTCTACTCTCTGTTTATCATAAATGCACAGTCACTTTAACTATACATTAATTTACATATGTGCATTTCACTGTTGTATTCAGCGCACGTGACAAAGAAACTTTGATTTGATTTAGGGGAGTTGCAGCGATTGGTTATCATGAAATTGGGGAGGAAAGAAATCTCCCGATTCTCCTTCATTTTTGAAGAAATGAATTTGTTCAAAACTGTTCAACTATTGTCTTTCGGTGGAAAACATGTCAATTCATGCTGCAAGAGCTCTGATAGGTTGGAGGACGTCCTCCGGAAGTTGTCATAATTACTGTGTAAGTCTATGGAAGGAGGTGAGAACCATGAGCCTCCTAGGTTTTGTATTAAAGTCAATGTACCCAGAGGAGGATGGAAGCTAGCTGTCCTCCGGCTACACCATTGTGCTACCCTACAGAGTGCTGTTGAGGCTACTGTAGACCGTCATTGCAGAATACTGTGTTTTAATCAATTATTTGGTGACATGATTTTATTTAGTATAGTTTTATCTAAAAATCACTACTTTATAGATAAAAATCACTGAGGAGTTTGGTCCTCCCCTTCCTGTTCTGAGTTGCCTCCACTGGTCTACTCATTGGTAAACATGATGGTCTGGCGATAGAAACAGCTGACTAGTGGTGTCTATTCAGCAGCCTGATGGTCTTGGGGTAGAAACAGCTGACTAGTGGTGTCTATTCAGCAGTCTGATGGTCTGGGGGTAGAAACAGCTGACTAGTGGTGTCTATTCAGCAGCCTGATGGTAGAAACAGCTGACTAGTGGTGTCTATTCAGCAGCTTGATGGTCTGGGGGTAGAAACAGCTGACTAGTGGTGTCTATTCAGCAGCCTGATGGTCTGGGGGTAGAAACAGCTGACTAGTGGTGTCTATTCAGCAGCCTGATGGTCTGGGGGTAGAAACAGCTGACTAGTGGTGTCTATTCAGCAGCCTGATGGTAGAAACAGCTGACTAGTGGTGTCTATTCAGCAGCTTGATGGTCTGGGGGTAGAAACAGCTGACTAGTGGTGTCTATTCAGCAGCCTGATGGTCTGGGGGTAGAAACAGCTGACTAGTGGTGTCTATTCAGCAGTCTGATTGTCTGGGGGTAGAAACAGATGACTAGTGGTGTCTATTCAGCAGCCTGATGGTCTGGGGTAGAAACAGCTGACTAGTGGTGTCGATTCAGCACTGATGGTAGAAACAGCTGACTAGTGGTGTCTACTCAGCAGCCTGATGGTCTGGGGGTAGAAACAGCTGACTAGTGGTGTCTATTCAGCAGCCTGATGGTCTGAGGGTAGAAACTATTGGCCAGTCTGTTAGTTTTAGTCATGATGCTCCTGTACTGCCCATGTCTGAGTGATGGACGTGGGGAGAACCGTGGCTCGGGTGGATGAGGTCACTGATCTTCTTGGCCTTCCTGTGACACCTGGTGTTACCACCCTCTGTAGAGCCTTGAGGTCAGCGACGATGGAGTCGCTGGACCCGGCTGATGTGTAGGAGAGCAGTGGTGTGGAGCGGCAGAGTGTGTGGGTGTGTGTGTGGTGTGTAACAGAGTGTTATTGTGTGTGTGTGTGTGTGGTGTGTAGCAGTGTTATTGTGTTGTAATGAACCAGTGTGTTATGTAGGGTGGATGTTCTGAGGGCTAACTTCCTCTATAATCACATTTAATCATATTTATTCTAATGATCGTCATCAACTAACCCGTCAGCTCAGAGAACGTCATCAGAGCAACATCTGTCCCCAGCATTAGGTTAGGACCGAGAGGAGGATCCGTCATAAATTATCTTTATATTAAAATGACTGACTGTATCAATCTGATGAAGGAAACAAAGTGTTGTCTATCGGTTGGATGGCTTCAGTCTGTATTTAGAAGGGTGTTGTACAGTAGGAACATTCCTAGTTGTTATCACACTGTCTTTCACATTTTAAAAAACTGTTCCTCACTCTCATTCCGAGAATCAGGTCGAGAGTCAACAACTGTGGCAGTTCTGTGTGTAGCTAATAGTATTACCATGTTCAATCTACTCAGTCCTGCATCAGTACTGTATATCTGTGTGTCCTCCACAGGAAGGTCCTCACTACCTCATGCTACTGTCCTAATGTATTCCTTATTAAAAGGTATCAAACGGAACATTGGGAGAGCATTCTGCCAACATTGAATTGAAAAGGTATCAAACAGAACATTGGGATAGCATTCTGCCAACATTGAATTTAAAAGGTATCAAACGGAACATTGGGAGAGCATTCCGCTAACATTGAATTTAAAAGGTATCAAACGGAACATTGGGATAGCATTCTGCCAACATTGAATTTAAAAGGTATCAAACGGAACATTGGGATAGCATTCTGCCAGCACTGAATTTAAAAGGTATCAAACGGAACATTGGGATAGCATTCTGCCAGCATTGAATTTAAAAGGTATCAAACGGAACATTGGGAGAGCATTCTGCCAACATTGAATTTAAAAGGTATCAAACGGAACATTGGGAGAGCATTCCGCTAACATTGAATTTAAAAGGTATCAAACGGAACATTGGGATAGCATTCTGCCAACATTGAATTTAAAAGGTATCAAACGGAACATTGGGATAGCATTCTGCCAACATTGAATTTAAAAGGGATCAAACGGAACATTGGGATAGCATTCTGCCAACATTGAATTTAAAAGGTATCAAACAGAACAGTGGGATAGCATTCTGCCAACATTGAATTTAAAAGGTATCAAACGGAACATTGGGAGAGCATTCTACCAACATTGAATTTAAAAGGGATCAAACGGAACATTGGGATAGCATTCTGCCAACATTGAATTTAAAAGGTATCAAACGGAACATTGGGATAGCATTCTGCCAACATTGAATTTAAAAGGTATCAAACGGAACATTGGGATAGCATTCTGCCAACATTGAATTTAAAAGTTATCAAACGGAACATTGGGAGTGCATTCTGCCAACATTGAATCTAAAAGGTATCAAACGGAACATTGGGATAGCATTCTGCCAACATTGAATTTAAAAGGGATCAAACGGAACATTGGGATAGCATTCTACCAACATTGAATTTAAAAGGGATCAAACGGAACATTGGGATAGCATTCTGCCAACATTGAATTTAAAAGGTATCAAACGGAACATTGGGATAGCATTCTGCCAACATTGAATTTCATCCGTTGGAATGAAGGCTACCTATGACTTCATTTCCCCTGTGGGGATTCATCAACTTCTACTGAACTAGAACAATGGTTCCCAAATGTACTATTGTCCCGTACCCCTTCCAACATTCAACCTCCAGCTGTACCACTTCCAACATTCAACCTCCAGCTGCCTACCCCCTCTACTCAACCTCCAGCTATCTACCCCCTCTATTCAACCTCCAGCTGTCTACCCCCTCTACTCAACCCCCTCTATTCACCCCCCCCCCCTATTCAACATCCAGCTGTCTACCCCCTCTATTCAACCTCCAGCTGCCTACCCCTTCTATTCAACCTCCAGCTGCCTACCCCCTCTATTCAACCTCCAGCTGCCTACCCCTTCTATTCAACCTCCAGCTGCCTACCCCTTCTATTCAACCTCCAGCTGCCTACCCCCTCTATTCAACCTCTAGCTGCCAACCCCCTCTATTCAACCTCCAGCTGCCTACCCCCTCTATTCAACCTCCAGCTGTCTACCCCCTCTATTCAACCTCTAGCTGTCAACCCACTCTATTCAACCTCCAGCTGCGTACCCCCTCTATTCAAGCTCCAGCTGTCTACCCCCTCTATTCAATCTCCAGCTGCCTACCCCCTCTATTCAACCTCCAGCTGTCTACCCCCTCTATTCAAGCTCCAACTGTCTACCCCCTCTATTCAACCTCCAGCTGTCTACCCCCTCTATTCAACCTCCAGCTGTCTACCCCCTCTATTCAACCTCTAGCTGTCAACCCCCTCTATTCAACCTCCAGCTGTCTACCCCCTCTATTCAAGCTCCAACTGTCTACCCCCTCTATTCAACCTCCAGCTGACTACCCCCTCTATTCAACCTCCAGCTGTGTACCCCCTCTATTCAATTTCCAGCTGTGTACCCCCTCTATTCAACCCCCTTTATTCAACCTCCAGCTGCGTACCCCCTTCTATTCAACCTCCAGCTGCTTACCCCCTCTATTCAACCCCCTCTATTCAAACTCCAGCTGTGTACCCCTTCCAACATTCAACCTCCAGCTGCCTACCCCTTCTATTCAACCTCCAGCTGTGTACCCCCTCTATTCAACCCCCTCTATTCAACATCCAGCTGCCTACCCCCTCTATTCAACCTCCAGCTGCGTACCCCCTCTAGCACCAGGATCAGCATACTCCCAAATGTTGTTTTTTGCCATCATTGAAAGCCTGCCACACACAATACAATACATTTATTAAACATATGAATGAGTTTGTCACAACCCGGCTCGTGGGAAGTGACAAAGAGCTCTTATAGGACCAGGGCACACATAATATAAAGGGCATCAGTGTCTTAACAGCAGGATTTGCCAAGGCAGGATACTCTGAGCGCAGCCCTATCCAGAAATCTGGCAGTGGCTCATGATTAAATAACATTTTCACAGAACTGCTTGTTGCAATTTGGATGAGGCTCTCTTGATCAGATCTCGGTAAGTGGACTGGAGGCAGGGCATGAAAGGGATAACAAATCCAGTTGTTTTTGTCATCTGTTTCAGGAAAATACCTGCGTAATTGAGCAATTGAGCAACTCACTCAGGTGCTTCACTATATAACATTTGACATTGTCCATAAGCTTGAGTTAATTTGCACACAAACAATCATACAATGATGGAAAGACCTGTGTGTTGTCTTTGTTAATGCAGACAGAGAAGAGCTGCAAAACTTCTTAATCACAGCCTCAATTTTGTCCCGCACATTGAATATAGTTGCGGAGAGTCCCTGTAATCCTAGATTCAGATCATTCAGGCAGAGAGGTCAGTCATGTGAGAAACTCATCATCATGTAATGAAACATGTTTTTCATGCTGTCACGCATTCCCTTGGCAGCAAGAGCCTCTAGGTGGATGCTGCAGTCTACCCAAGAGCCTCTCGGTGGATGCTGCAGTGTACCCAAGAGCCTCTCGGTGGAGGCTGCAGTGTACCCAAGAGCCTCTCGGTGGAGGCTGCAGTGTACCCAAGAGCCTCTCGGTGGATGCTGCAGTCTACCCAAGAGCCTCTCGGTGGATGATGCAGTGTACCCAAGAGCCTCTCGGTGGAGGCTGCAGTGTACCCAAGAGCCTCTCGGTGGAGGCTGCAGTGTACCCAAGAGCCTCTCGGTGGATGCTGCAGTGTACCCAAGAGCCTCTCAGTGGAGGCTGCAGTGTACCCAAGAGCCTCTCAGTGGAGGCTGCAGTGTACCCAAGAGCCTCTCGGTGGATGCTGCAGTGTACCCAAGAGCCTCTCGTGGATGATGCAGTGTACCCAAGAGCCTCTCGGTGGATGCTGCAGTCTACCCAAGAGCCTCTCGGTGGATGCTGCAGTGTACCCAAGAGCCTCTCGTGGATGATGCAGTGTACCCAAGATCCTCTCAGTGGATGATGCAGTGTACCCAAGAGCCTCTCGGTGGATGTTGCAGTCTACCCAAGAGCCTCTCGGTGGAGGCTGCAGTGTACCCAAGAGCCTCTCGGTGGAGGCTGCAGTGTACCCAAGAGCCTCTCGGTGGAGGCTGCAGTGTACCCAAGAGCCTCTCGGTGGATGCTGCAGTGTACCCAAGAGCCTCTCAGTGGAGGCTGCAGTGTACCCAAGAGCCTCTCAGTGGAGGCTGCAGTGTACCCAAGAGCCTCTCGGTGGATGCTGCAGTGTACCCAAGAGCCTCTCGTGGATGATGCAGTGTACCCAAGAGCCTCTCGGTGGATGCTGCAGTCTACCCAAGAGCCTCTCGGTGGATGCTGCAGTGTACCCAAGAGCCTCTCGTGGATGATGCAGTGTACCCAAGATCCTCTCAGTGGATGCTGCAGCGTACCCAAGAGCCTCTCGGTGGATGCTGCAGTGTACCCAAGAGCCTCTCGGTGGATGCTGCAGTCTACCCAAGAGCCTCTCGGTGGATGCTGCAGTGTACCCAAGAGCCTCTCGTGGATGATGCAGTGTACCCAAGATCCTCTCAGTGGATGCTGCAGCGTACCCAAGAGCCTCTCGGTGGATGCTCCAATCTACCCAAGAGCCTCTAGGTGGATGCTGCAGTGTACCCAAGATCCTCTCAGTGGATGCTGCAGCGTACCCAAGAGCCTCTCGGTGGATGCTCCAATCTACCCAAGAGCCTCTCGGTGGATGCTGCAGTGTACCCAAGTGGAGTCGGGAGCAACTGCTTGCACGCACATTACCACTCCACTATGTCTCCCTGTCATGGCTTTTGCTCCATCAGTACAGATACCAACACATCTTGACCACCAAAGGCCATATGATGTCACAAAGCTGTCCAGTACTTTAAAAATATCCTCTCCTGTTGTCCTGGTTACCAGTGGTTTGCAGAAAGAGGATGTCTTCCTTAATTGACCCCCCATAAACGTAACAGATATATACCAGGAGCTGTGTCAGGCCCTCCACGTCTGGTGACTCATCCAGCTGTAACAGACATATACCAGGAGCTGTGCCAGGCCCGCCACGTCTGTTGACTCATCCAGCTGTAACAGACATATACCAGGAACTGTACCAGGATCGCCACGTCTGTTGACTCATCCAGCTGTAACAGACATATACCAGGAGCTGTGCCAGGCCTGTTGACTCATCCAGCTGTAACAGACATATACCAGGAGCTGTGCCAGGCCCGCCTCGTCTGTTGACTCATCCAGCTGTAACAGACATATACCAGGAGCTGTGCCAGGCCCACCATGTCTGTTGACTCATCCAGCTGTAACAGACATATACCAGGAGCTGTGCCAGGCCTGTTGACTCATCCAGCTGTAACAGACATATACCAGGAGCTGTGCCAGGCCCGCCACGTCTGTTGACTCATCCAGCTGTAACGCATATAATTCACTGGCTTGTATGTGAAGCATTAATTGTTTCAAAACATCTCCTGCCATGTCACTGATGCGTCGGGAAACAGTGTTGTTTGATGGAGCCATTGTCTGTATAGTTTTTTGGGGCCTTTTCCCCCAGCATTGTCCCAGCCAACAGGAAGAATGAAGTCCTCCACAATAGTATGGGGCTTGCCTGTCCCAGCCACTCCTCCACAATAGTATGGGGCTTGCCTGTCCTAGCCACTCCTCCACAATAGTATGGGGCTTGCCTGTCCCAGCCACTTGGTAGCTCCCCATATAAGACGCTTCTAGCTCCTTCTTATTAATGGTATCTGTTGCTTTTATACATGTCTTACTACTCAAAAGTCTTGATTTTCACTCAAAAAACTCTTGTGGCTTATTTTTCAAATTGACATGTTTTGTTTCTAAATGTCTTCGCAAGAGTGAAGGTTTCAATGAGTTGTGAGATAGTACTTTAGCACATATAACAGTGAACCCCAAATCAATGTAGTTCTCATCATATTTGAGCCTCTTCGATGGTCCAACGTCCCTGTCTGTTGTTCGGTGTTTTCCTGGGTAAGGGGCAGTAGCTTGGTGTTTTCCTGGGTAAGGGGGCAGTAGCTTGGTGTTTTCCTGGGTAAGGGGGCAGTAGCTTGGTGTTTTCCTGGGTAAGGGGCAGTAGCTTGGTGTTTTCCTGGGTAAGGGGCAGTAGCTTGGTGCTTTCCCAGGTAAGGGGACAGTAGCTTGGTGTTTTCCTGGGTAAGGGGGCAGTAGCTTGGTGTTTTCCTGGGTAAGGGGCAGTAGCTTGGTGTTTTCCTGGGTAAGGGGCAGTAGCTTGGTGCTTTCCCAGGTAAGGGGACAGTAGCTTGGTGTTTTCCTGGGTAAGGGGCAGTAGCTTGGTGTTTTCCTGGGTAAGGGGCAGTAGCTTGGTGTTTTCCTGGGTAAGGGGACAGTAGCTTGGTGTTTTCCTGGGTAAGGGGCAGTAGCTTGGTGTTTTCCTGGGTAAGGGGGCAGTAGCTTGGTGTTTTCCTGGGTAAGGGGCAGTAGCTTGGTGTTTTCCTGGGTAAGGGGGCAGTAGCTTGGTGTTTTCCTGGGTAAGGGGGCAGTAGCTTGGTGTTTTCCTGGGTAAGGGGCATTAGCTTGGTGTTTTCCTGGGTAAGGGGACAGTAGTTTGGTGCTTTCCCAGGTAAGGGGCAGTAGCTTGGTGTTTTCCTGGGTAAGGGGACAGTAGCTTGGTGTTTTCCTGGGTAAGGGGGCAGTAGCTTGGTGCTTTCCTGGGTAAGGGGCAGTAGCTTGGTGTTTTCCCAGGTAAGGGGGCAGTAGCTTGGTGTTTTCCTGGGTAAGGGGCAGTAGCTTGGTGTTTTCCTGGGTAAGGGGGCAGTAGCTTGGTGCTTTCCTAGCTAAGGGGCAGTAGCTTGGTGTTTTCCTGGGTAAGGGGACAGTAGCTTGGTGTTTTCCTGGGTAAGGGGGCAGTAGCTTGGTGTTTTCCTGGGTAAGGGGACAGTAGCTTGGTGTTTTCCTGGGTAAGGGGCAGTAGCTTGGTGTTTTCCTGGGTAAGGGGGCAGTAGCTTGGTGTTTTCCTGGGTAAGGGGCAGTAGCTTGGTGTTTTCCTGGGTAAGGGGGCAGTAGCTTGGTGCTTTCCTGGGTAAGGGGCAGTAGCTTGGTGTTTTCCTGGGTAAGGGGCAGTAGCTTGGTGTTTTCCCAGGTAAGGGGGCAGTAGCTTGGTGCTTTCCTGGGTAAGGGGCAGTAGCTTGGTGTTCTCCCAGGTAAGGAGGCAGTAGCTTGGTGCTTTCCCAGGTAAGGAGGCAGTAGCTTGGTGCTTTCCTGGGTAAGGGGCAGTAGCTTGGTGCTTTCCTGGGTAAGGGGCAGTAGCTTGGTGTTTTCCCAGGTAAGGGGGCAGTAGCTTGGTGCTTTCCTGGGTAAGGGGGCAGCAGCTTGGTGTTTTCCTGTGTAAGGGGGGCAGTAGCTCTTCGGCTGCAACAGATTCACAGCTGTCAGTGTCCATGCTAGCTGGCCTAACAACAAATGTAGAATTACTGATGCTGGAATTGGATGTGGTCGTGGAAGCAGAACAACTTGTGTCGTCGACATGTGCAGGTGTAGTACTGCTGGTAGTAGCAGTACTAGTAGCAGTAATACCAGTAGAGCTGGTCTGTGTCTCTAACAACGCAGGTCTTACTTTTTTTAACCATTTATCCATTTTCAAGCAAACGGAATGAGCAACAGCTACATTTGGCTACATAAGGACCGTTAGTGGAATTCCCGCGAGAGAACAACGGTTAATGTGATTGGATGTTAGTTATTTGACTAGGATACCTGGTTAATGTGATTGGATGTTAATTATTTGACTAGGATACCTGGTTAATGTGATTGGATGTTAATTATTTGACTAGGATACCTGGTTAATGTGATTGGATGTTAATTATTTGACTAGGATACCTGGTTAATGTGATTGGATGTTAATTATTTGACTAGGATACCTGGTTAATGTGATTGGATGTTAATTATTTGACTAGGATACCTGGTTAATGTGATTGGATGTTAATTATTTGACTAGGATACCTGGTTAATGTGATTGGATGTTAATTATTTGACTAGGATACCTGGTTAATGTGATTGGATGTTAATTATTTGACTAGGATACCTGGTTAATGTGATTGGATGTTAATTATTTGACTAGGATACCTGTATTTGACATTGTGTTGTTATTTCACTGAACACTAGATGATTTGATTTTTGGCAGTGAAATGAGGCTGATCAGGCAAGAGGAAAAATGTCACCCAAATGTATAGCCCCTTCGGAAAATAGAAATGGACTGTTTGAAAATGTCAAGAATGAGTTACATTTTTAAAAATAAAATACAAATAATTTTTTGTTTTTTTATGTGAATCACATTTTAATTTGGCATACCCCCGACGGCATTGCATGTTCCCCATTTTGGGAACAGCTGAAGATAAAACAACAGAATGCAGAGCTGATATGGAGGAGCCCAACCACTTCATCCCCCTCTTCCCCCTCTCTCTCCTTCCCCTCTTCCTCCTCTCTCTCCTTCCCCCTCTTCCTCCTCTTCCCCCCTCTCCCTTTTCACACTGTCTCAGTTTCACTCTCTTCCAGTTCCCAGGGGTAAGCTTCCTCCTCTCTGCTATGGCCCTGCTTCAGAACAAGAGGCTGGGTAACCTCAGGAGCTCCCCCCCTTCCGACCCCCTACCCACACCCTGTATCACTTACTACAGTACATTAAGACTACTGAGGAGTGGGGCAACAGAGACAGACAGAGAGATCTTCAGATCTCTGCTAAGGTCAGCAAACTAGACCAGGTGAACAGACTATTGTCCTCCTCTAAAGACATGATTGTCTCTCCCTCTCTCCCTCCCTCCCTCCCTCCCTCCCTCCCTCTCCACCTTCTCTCTCCCTCCCTCTCCACCTTCTCTCCCTCCCTCCCTCCCTCCCTCCCTCTCTCCCTCCCTCCCTCCCTCCCTCTCCACCTTCTCTCTCCCTCCCTCTCCACCTTCTCTCTCCCTCGCTCCCTCTCCCAGTATATAGAGCACTATGTTACATATAGAAAGAGTTTATCAGTGTAAAGTGAATTCTGACCTCGTAACTAACCTCCCAGGAGTATAGACTGTTCTCCATAAAACACCTGGGTCATGTTCAGTGTTGACTGACTCCATAAAACACCTGGGTCATGTTGACTGACTCCATAAAACACATGGGTCATGTTCAGTGTTGACTGACTCCATAAAACACCTGGGTCATGTTGACTGGCTCCATAAAACACCTGGGTCATGTTCAGTGTTGACTGACTCCATAAAACACCTGGGTCATGTCGACTGACTCCATAAAACACCTGGGTCATGTTCAGTGTTGACTGACTCCATAAAACACCTGGGTCAGGTTGACTGGCTCCATAAAACACCTGGGTCATGTTCAGTGTTGACTGACTCCATAAAACACCTGGGTCATGTTGACTGGCTCCATAAAACACCTGGGTCATGTTGACTGGCTCCATAAAACACCTGGGTCAGGTTGACTGGCTCCATAAAACACCTGGGTCATGTTCAGTGTTGACTGACTCCATAAAACACCTGGGTCATGTCGACTGACTCCATAAAACACATGGGTCATGTTCAGTGTTGACTGACTCCATAAAACACCTGGGTCATGTTGACTGACTCCATAAAACACATGGGTCATGTTCAGTGTTGACTGACTCCATAAAACACCTGGGTCATGTTGACTGACTCCATAAAACACATGGGTCATGTTCAGTGTTGACTGACTCCATAAAACACCTGGGTCATGTTCAGTGTTGACTGACTCCATAAAACACCTGGGTCATGTCGACTGACTCCATAAAACACATGGGTCATGTTCAGTGTTGACTGACTCCATAAAACACCTGGGTCATGTTGACTGACTCCATAAAACACATGGGTCATGTTCAGTGTTGACTGACTCCATAAAACACCTGGGTCATGTTGACTGACTCCATAAAACACATGGGTCATGTTCAGTGTTGACTGACTCCATAAAACACTTGGGTCATGTTGACTGGCTCCATAAAACACCTGGGTCATGTTGACTGGCTCCATAAAACACCTGGGTCATGTTGACTGACTCCATAAAACACCTGGGTCATGTTGACTGACTCCATAAAACACCTGGGTCATGTTCAGTGTTGACTGACTCCATAAAACACCTGGGTCATGTTGACTGACTCCATAAAACACCTGGGTCATATTCAGTGTTGACTGACTCCATAAAACACCTGGGTCATGTTGACTGGCTCCATAAAACACCTGGGTCATGTTGACTGGCTCCATAAAACACCTGGGTCATGTTGACTGGCTCCATAAAACACCTGGATCATGTTCAGTGTTGACTGACTCCATAAAACACCTGGGTCATGTCCAGTGTTGACTGGCTCCATAAAACACCTGGGTCATGTTGACTGACTCCATAAAACACCTGGGTCATGTTGACTGGCTCCATAAAACACCTGGCTCAGGTTGACTGACTCCATAAAACACCTTGGTCATGTTCAGTGTTGACTGACTTCATAAAACACCTGGGTCATGTTCAGTGTTGACTGACTCCATAAAACACCTGGGTCATGTTGACTGGCTCCATAAAACACCTGGGTCATGTTGACTGGCTCCATAAAACACCTGGGTCATGTTGACTGACTCCATAAAACACCTGGGTCATGATGACTGAGTCCATAAAACACCTGGGTCATATTCAGTGTTGACTGACTCCATAAAACACCTGGGTCATGTTGACTGACTCCATAAAACACCTGGGTCATGTTCAGTGTTGACTGGCTCCATAAAACACCTGGGTTCAACCCATAGTTACAGAGCCAGAACCAGAAGTGTTTAGAGGATATTAGAGGTTATCAGAGACGTGTTTAGAGGTTGGTAGAGACGTGTTTAGAGGTTGGTAGAGACGTGTTTAGAGGTTGGTAGAGACAGGTTTAGAGGTTGGTAGAGACTTGTTTAGAGGTTGGTAGAGACGTGTTTAGAGGTTGGTAGAGACTTGTTTAGAGACAGGTTTAGAGGTTGGTAGAGACAGGTTTAGAGGTTGGTAGAGACATGTTTAGAGGTTGGTAGAGACATGTTTAGAGGTTGGTAGAGACGTGTTTAGAGGTTGGTAGAGACGTGTTTAGAGGTTGGTAGACACGTGTTTAGAGGTTGGTAGACACGTGTTTAGAGGTTGGAAGAGACGTGTTTAGAGGTTGGTATAGACGTGTTTAGAGGTTGGTATAGACGTGTTTAGAGGTTGTTGGAGACGTGTTTAGAGGTTAGAGACGTGTTTAGAGGTTGGTAGAGACATGTTTAGAGGTTGGTAGAGACATGTTTAGAGGTTGGTAGAGACATGTTTAGAGGGTAGAGACGTGTTTAGAGGTTGGTAGACACGTTTTTAGATGTTGGTAGAGACGTGTTTAGAGGTTAGTGGAGACGCGTTTAAAGGTTATTAGAGGGTGGTAGAGACGTGTTTAGAGGTTAGTAGAGACATTTTTAGAGGTTATTAGAGTTTGGTAGACACGTGTTTAGATGTTGGTAGAGACGTGTTTAGAGGTTGGTGGAGACGTGTTTAGAGGTTATTAGAGGTTATCAGAGACGTGTTTAGAGGTTATTAGAGGTTATCAGAGACGTGTTTAGAGGTTGGTAGAGACGTGTTTAGATGTTGGTAGAAACATGTTTAGAGGTTATTAGAGACATGTTTAGATGTTGGTAGAGACATGTTTAGAGGTTATTAGAGACATGTTTAGATGTTGGTAGAGATGTGTTTAGATGTTGGTAGAGACGTGTTTAGAGGTTGGTAGAGATGTGTTTAGATGTTGGTAGAAACATGTTTAGAGGTTGGTAGAGACATGTTTAGAGACATGTTTAGAGGTTGGTAGAGACAGGTTTAGAGGTTGGTAGAGACATGTTTAGAGGTTGGTAGAGACATGTTTAGAGGTTGGTAGAGATGTGTTTAGAGGTTGGTAGAGATGTGTTTAGAGGTTGGTAGAGACATGTTTAGATGTTGGTAGAGACATGTTTAGACGTGAGAGACGTGTTTAGAGGTTGGTAGAGACAGGTTTAGAGGTTGGTAGAGACATGTTTAGAGGGTAGAGACGTGTTTAGAGGTTGGTAGAGACAGGTTTAGAGGTTGGTAGAGACAGGTTTAGAGGTTGGTAGAGACAGGTTTAGAGGTTGGTAGAGACAGGTTTAGAGGTTGGTAGAGACATGTTTATAGGTTGGTAGAGACGTGTTTAGATGTTGGTAGAGACGTGTTTAGAGGTTGGTAGAGACGTGTTTAGAGGTTGGTAGAGACGTGTTTAGACATTAGAGACGTGTTTAGAGGTTGGTAGAGACGTGTTTAGAGGTTGGTATAGACATGTTTAGAGGTTGTTGGAGACGTGTTTAGTGGCCCTCACCCTAAACATCTTGAGCAGTGCTGTCGTATTCACTCCCATCCACCAGGCATGTAACACGCACTTCGTTCAGATTGACTGATCGGACTTCTGGAAATAGAAAATACATTCTTTCCCATCGACAGTCAGCAGAGCAGTGTTCCCCACTGCTTCCATGGTGGTAGTAGTAGTCTTTAGTGGAGCTCCAGCCTGTTTAAGACTTCACGAAGACAGAGAGACAGTAAGGCTGGGGACAGAGGTCCACTAAGACAGAGAGGCAGTAAGGCTGGGGACAGAGGTCCACTAAGACAGAGAGACAGTAAGGCTGGGGACAGAGGTCCACTAAGACAGAGAGGCAGTAAGGCTGGGGACAGAGGTCCACTAAGACAGAGAGGCAGTAAGGCTGGGGACAGAGGTCCACTAAGACAGAGAGGCAGTAAGGCTGGGGACAGAGGTCCACTAAGACAGAGAGGCAGTAAGGCTGGGGACAGAGGTCCACTAAGACAGAGAGACAGTAAGGCTGGGGACAGAGGTCCACTAAGACAGAGAGATGCAGGATGGGGACAGAGGTCCACTAAGACAGAGAGATGCAGGCTGGGGACAGAGGTCCACTAAGACAGAGAGATGCAGTCTGGGGACAGAGGTCCACTAAGACAGAGAGATGCAGGCTGGGGACAGAGGTCCACTAATACAGAGTGATGCAGGCTGGGGACAGAGGTCCACTAGGACAGAGAGATGCAGGCTGGGGACAGAGGTCCACTAAAACAGAGAGGCAGTAAGGCTGGGGACAGAGGTCCACTAAGACAGAGAGATGCAGGCTGGGGACAGAGGTCCACTAAGACAGAGAGACAGTAAGGCTGGGGACAGAGGTCCACTAAGACAGAGAGATGCAGGCTGGGGACAGAGGTCCACTAAGACAGAGAGGCAGTAAGGCTGGGGACAGATGTCCACTAAGACAGAGAGACAGTAAGGCTGGGGACAGAGGTCCACTAATACAGAGAGATGCAGGATGGGGACAGAGGTCCACTAAGACAGAGAGATGCAGGCTGGGGACAGAGGTCCACTAAGACAGAGAGATGCAGTCTGGGGACAGAGGTCCACTAAGACAGAGAGATGCAGGCTGGGGACAGAGGTCCACTAATACAGAGTAATGCAGGCTGGGGACAGAGGTCCACTAGGACAGAGAGATGCAGGCTGGGGACAGAGGTCCACTAAAACAGAGAGGCAGTAAGGCTGGGGACAGAGGTCCACTAAGACAGAGAGATGCAGGCTGGGGACAGAGGTCCACTAAGACAGAGAGACAGTAAGGCTGGGGACAGAGGTCCCCTAAAACAGAGAGGCAGTAAGGCTGGGGACAGAGGTCCACGAAGACAGAGAGACAGTAAGGCTGGGGACAGAGGTCCACTAAGACAGAGAGGCAGTAAGGCTGGGGACAGAGGTCCACTAATACAGAGAGATGCAGGCTGGGGACAGAGGTCCACTAAGACAGAGAGATGCAGGCTGGGGGCAGAGGTCCACTAAGACAGAGAGATGCAGGCTGGGGACAGAGGTCCACTAAGACAGAGAGGCAGTAAGGCTGGGGACAGAGGTCCACTAAGACAGAGAGATGCAGGCTGGGGACAGAGGTCCACTAAGACAGAGAGGCAGTAAGGCTGGGGACAGAGGTCCACTAAGACAGAGAGATGCAGGCTGTCTGAATACAGGCTGAAGGGCAGAGATGGTGTAGGGGGGTAGAGTGGGGGCAGAGATGGTGTAGGGGGTAGAGTGGGGGCAGAGATGGTGTAGGGGGTAGAGTGGGGGCAGAGATGGTGTAGGGGGTAGAGTGGGGGCAGAGATGGTGTAAAGGGGTAGAGTGGGGGCAGAGATTGTGTAGGGGGTAGAGTGGGGGCATAAATGGTGTAGGGGGTAGAGTGGGGGCAGAAATGGTGTAGTGGGGTAGAGTGGGGGCAAAGATGGTGTAGGGGGTAGAGTGGGGGCAGAGATGGTGTAGGGGGTAGAGTGGGGGCAGAGATGGTGTAAAGGGGTAGAGTGGGGGCAGAGATTGTGTAGGGGGTAGAGTGGGGGCATAAATGGTGTAGGGGGTAGAGTGGGGGCAGAAATGGTGTAGTGGGGTAGAGTGGGGGCAGAGATGGTGTAGGGGGGTAGAGTGGGGGCAGAGATGGTGTAGGGGGGTAGAGTGGGGGCAGAGATGGTGTAGGGGGTAGAGTGGGGGCAAAGATGGTGTAGGGGGTAGAGTGGGGGCAGAGATGGTGTAGGGGGTAGAGTGGGGGCAGAGATGGTGTAAGGGGGCAGAGTGGGGGCAAAGATGGTGTAGGGGGTAGAGTGGGGGCAGAGATGGTGTAGGGGGTAGAGTGGGGGCAGAGATGGTGTAGGGGGGTAGAGTGGGGGCAGAGATGGTGTAGGGGTAGAGTGGGGGCAGAGATGGTGTAAGGGGGCAGAGTGGGGGCAAAGATGGTGTAGGGGGTAGAGTGGGGCAGAGATGGTGTAGGGGGTAGAGTGGGGGCAGAGATGGTGTAGGGGGGTAGAGTGCGGGCAGAGATGGTGTAGGGGGTAGAGTGGGGGCAGAGATGGTGTAAGGGGGCAGAGTGGGGGCAAAGATGGTGTAGGGGGTAGAGTGGGGGCAGAGATGGTGTAGGGGGTAGAGTGGGGGCAGAGATGGTGTAGGGGGGTAGAGTGGGGGCAGAGATGGTGTAGGGGGTAGAGTGGGGGCAGAGATGGTGTAGGGGGTAGAGTGGGGGCAGAGATGGTGTAGGGGTAGAGTGGGGGCACAGATGGTGTAGGGGGTAGAGTGGGGGCAGAGATGGTGTAGGGGGTAGAGTGGGGGCAGAGATGGTGTAGGGGGTAGAGTGGGGGCAGAGATGGTGTAGGGGGTAGAGTGGGGCAGAAGGTGATGTGACTGGAGGAGTGGGGGCAGAAGGTGATGTGACTGGAGGAGTGGGGGCAGAGATGGTGTAGGGGGGAGAGTGGGGGCAGAAGGTTATGTGACTGGAGGAGTGGGGGCAGAAGGTGATGTGACTGGAGGAGTGGGGGCAGAAGGTGATGTGACTGGAGGAGTGGGGGCAGAAGGTGATGTGACTGGAGGAGTGGGGGCAGAAGGTGATGTGACTGGAGGAGTGGGGGCAGAAGGTGATGTGACTGGAGGAGTGGGGGCAGAAGGTGATGTGACTGGAGGAGTGGGGGCAGAGATGGTGTAGGGGGGAGAGTGCGGGCAGAGATGGTGTAGGGGGTAGAGTGGGGGCAGAGATGGTGTAAGGGGGCAGAGTGGGGGCAAAGATGGTGTAGGGGGTAGAGTGGGGGCAGAGATGGTGTAGGGGGTAGAGTGGGGGCAGAGATGGTGTAGGGGGGTAGAGTGGGGGCAGAGATGGTGTAGGGGGTAGAGTGGGGGCAGAGATGGTGTAGGGGGTAGAGTGGGGGCAGAGATGGTGTAGGGGTAGAGTGGGGGCACAGATGGTGTAGGGGGTAGAGTGGGGGCAGAGATGGTGTAGGGGGTAGAGTGGGGGCAGAGATGGTGTAGGGGGTAGAGTGGGGGCAGAGATGGTGTAGGGGGTAGAGTGGGGCAGAAGGTGATGTGACTGGAGGAGTGGGGGCAGAAGGTGATGTGACTGGAGGAGTGGGGGCAGAGATGGTGTAGGGGGGAGAGTGGGGGCAGAAGGTTATGTGACTGGAGGAGTGGGGGCAGAAGGTGATGTGACTGGAGGAGTGGGGGCAGAAGGTGATGTGACTGGAGGAGTGGGGGCAGAAGGTGATGTGACTGGAGGAGTGGGGGCAGAAGGTGATGTGACTGGAGGAGTGGGGGCAGAAGGTGATGTGACTGGAGGAGTGGGGGCAGAAGGTGATGTGACTGGAGGAGTGGGGGCAGAAGGTGATGTGACTGGAGGAGTGGTGGCAGAAGGTGATGTGACTGGAGAAGTGGGGGCAGAAGGTGATGTGACTGGAGGAGTGGGGGCAGAAGGTGATGTGACTGGAGGAGTGGGGGCAGAAGGTGATGTGACTGGAGGAGTGGGGGCAGAAGGTGATGTGACTGGAGGGGTGGGGGCAGAAGGTGATGTGACTGGAGGAGTGGGGGCAGAAGGTGATGTGACTGGAGGAGTGGGGGCAGAAGGTGATGTGATTGGAGGAGTGGGTAGCTCTCAGAGTATGGATATTTATTTCTGGGTGTTTTGTTTTTTAATTGCCTGCCTCCTTCTACATCTCTGCCTCTTCAGAGGGCTCTATCTCTGTCAGTCAGTCAGGGTACAGCACGTCTCAGCCTGTCAGTCAGTCAGGGTACAGCACCATCTCAGCCTGTCAGTCAGTCAGGGTACAGCACCTGCTCAGCCTGTCAGTCAGTCAGGGTACAGCACCATCTCAGCCTGTCAGTCAGTCAGGGTACAGCACCGTCTCAGCCTGTCAGTCAGTCAGGGTACAGCACCATCTCAGCCTGTCAGTCAGTCAGGGTACAGCACCATCTCAGCCTGTCAGTCAGTCAGGGTACAGCACCATCCCAGCCTGTCAGGGAACAGCACCATCTCAGCCTGTCAGTCAGTCAGGGTACAGCACCATCCCAGCCTGTCAGTCAGGGTACAGCACCATCTCAGCCTGTCAGTCAGTCAGGGTACAGCACCATCTCAGCCTGTCAGTCTGTCAGGGTACAGCACCATCCCAGTCAGTCAGGGTACAGCACCATCCCAGTCTATCAATCAGTCAGGGTACAGCACCATCCCAGCCTGTCAGGGTACAGCACCATCCCAGCCTGTCAGTCAGATGGATGGATGGATGGATGGATGAAGGGGATTTAGAGGTATAGGTCTTTCTGTACTGACATCCACCCAAGCTGTGTTCAGAGCACCGAGGCACACTCCCTTTAAACCCCCCCCCCCCCCCCCCCCCCCCCACACACACACACACACACACACACACACACACACACACACACACACACACACACACACACACACACACACACACACACACACACACACACACACACACACACACACACACACACACACACACACACACACACACTCCTGAGCTGGGTGTGTCTCTATAGTGAAAAGCTCCATAATTGGAGACTTCCTCTTGGGGACGGTTTCTCTACGCATCACTCTGTAATCCACAGGAAATAATCTGGAACATAAATTACACTATCCTGCTCTACTTTTCTCTCTGCTCATTCACCATCTCTCTCTACCTCTCTCATTCACTCTTTCGTTCTCTCTGCAATTCACTCAGTCCCCCCCTTACGCTATAATTCTCCCTCTCTCTCTGTGATTCACTCAGTCCCCACCCCCCTTACCCTATAATTCTCCCTCTCTCTCTGTGATTCACTCAGTCCCCCCCCTTACCCTATAATTCTCCCTCTCTCTCTCCAATTCACTCAGTCCCCACCCCCCTTACGCTATAATTCTCCCTCTCTCTCTCTGATTCACTCAGTCCCCCCCCCCCCTTACGTTATAATTCTCCCTCTCTCTCTCCAATTCACTCAGTCCCCCCCCCCTTACACTATAATTCTCCCTCTCTCTCTCTGATTCACTAAGTCCCCCCCCCCCTTACGCTATAATTCTCCCTCTCTCTCTCCAATTCACTCAGTCCCCCCCCCCCCTTTACGCTATAATTCTCCCTCTCTCTCTCTGATTCACTCAGACCTTCACTTTCTCTCTCTGCAGTCCTGCACGTATGCAGGGATTATCGCCCCCTCTCACCCACAGCAGGACTGGCCCTGAGCAGAGAGATATGAGAAGGGGGGTGTGAGATGGAGGAGAGGACTGTAGTGTATATGATGTGTGTAGCCCGTTGGGTTAGGGTTTATCTGTCTGTCCTAATGTAGAGATCATCTATCAGAGAGGTGGTGGTGGGCCGTAATCCCAGCGTGACATCGCAGGGAACACTTCCTGCCTTCCTCTCCGAAGAGACAGAGCGGTTAAACACGCTCTGATCAGAGAGGTGGTGGTGGGCCGTAATCCAAGCGTGACATCGCAGGGAACACTTCCTGCCTTCCTCTCCGAAGAGACAGAGCGGTTAAACACGCTCTGATCAGAGAGGTGGTGGTGGGCCGTAATCCAAGCGTGACATCGCAGGGAACACTTCCTGCCTTCCACTCCAAAGAGTAGCCTGGGTTCTAGTTTTACACTGACAGCAATTGAGTTAGAGCACAAACAGGTCAGGGACCGGGCTATCCTCGTTCTGTTTCAGACCTGGGACCAGGCTATCCTTGTTCTGTTTCAGACCTCGGACCAGGCTATCCTTGTTCTGTTTCAGACCTGGGACCAGGCTATCCTTGTTCTGTTTCAGCCCTGGGACCAGGTTATCCTCGTTCTGTTTCAGACCTGGGACCAGGCTATCCTCGTTCTGTTTCAGACCTGTGACCGGGCTATCCTCGTTCTGTTTCAGACCTGGGACCAGGCTATCTTCGTTCTGTTTCAGAACTGGGACCAGACTATCCTCGTTCTGTTTCAGACCTGGGACCGGGCTATCCTTGTTCTGTTTCAGACCTGGGACCAGGCTATCCTCGTTCTGTTTCAGACCTGGGACCGGGCTATCCTCGTTCTGTTTCAGACCTGGGACCAGGCTATCCTCGTTCTGTTTCAGACCTGGGACCAGGCTATCCTCGTTCTGTTTCAGACCTGGGACCAGGCTATCCTCGTTCTGTTTCAGACCTGGGACCAGGCTATCCTCGTTCTGTTTCAGACCTGGGACCAGGCTATCCTCGTTCTGTTTCAGAACTGGGACCAGGCTATCCTCGTTCTGTTTCAGACCTGGGACCAGGCTATCCTCGTTCTGTTTCTCACGTCAGTTTGTTGTTTTCCTTCCAGTCCTGATTTAGACTGTCCTAAATGGTCCTCTATTGACCAGAGGCTGTGCACTATGAAGGGAATAAGGTGCCATTTGGGATGCAGGCCTACCTGACTGTATCATCCTTATCTGATGTAGTAGCTACATAGCTTGCTAGTGGAAAATGTATTTTCTTGGGAACGACAGAGCTGATGGAGAAAACAGGGCTGATGTGGTTCATTATGGTCACAGAATGTAGAAACGAGGGGGAGAAGAGAGCGAACCAGAGAGAAGCTTGGACGAGGTTCAACTATGTGTGTGTGATTACTCAACTGAAACAAAGACATCTGGCCCTGAGCCAATACAGCTGTCAAACAACCGAACCAATCAGACGAGGAGCCCTAGGATCCCTGCCTTGATATGAACTGTTCAGATCGTTTCCAGGTTTTTCTTCTTCTCTCCCAAAGAAGCATTTTGTGTTTTTATGAAAACAGTTTGTTTTGTTCACAATGAAGTGTTAATTGAATCCAAGCGTGGCTTCTGTGACTCTCTCTCCGTGCAACAGCAAGATTATCTCTGTCTAACGCTGGAAACAGTTTTAATAAAACATAATGAATTCCTGGGTTTGGCTTCAACAACTAGTCTAGAAACCCCCAGCCCCTCTCCCTGCCTCTAATATATACTATAGTCTGTAGAAACCCCCAGCCCCTCTCCCTGCCTCTAATATATACTATAGTCTGTAGAATCCCCCAGCCCCTCTCCCTGGCTCTAATAGATACTATAGTCTGTAGAAACCCCCAGGCCCTCTCCCTGCCTCTAATAGATACTATAGTATAAAGAAACCCCCAGCCCCTCTCCCTGGCTCTAATAGATACTATAGTATAAAGAAACCCTCAGGCCCTCTCCCTGCCTCTAATATATACTATAGTCTGTAGAAACCCCCAGGCCCTCTCCCTGCCTCTAATATATGCTATAGTCTGTAGAAACCCTCAGGCCCTCTCCCTGCCTCTAATAGATACTATAGTATAAAGAAACCCTCAGGCCCTCTCCCTGCCTCTAATATATACTATAGTCTGTAGAAACCCCCAGGCCCTCTCCCTGCCTCTAATATATGCTATAGTCTGTAGAAACCCCCAGCCCCTCTCCCTGGCTCTAATAGATACTATAGTCTGTAGAAACCCTCAGGCCCTCTCCCTGGCTCTAATATATACTATAGTCTGTAGAAACCCCCAGCCCCTCTCCCTGCCTCTAATATATACTATAGTCTGTAGAAACCCTCAGGCCCTCTCCCTGGCTCTAATAGATACTATAGTCTGTAGAAACCCTCAGGCCCTCTCCCTGCCTCTAATATATACTATAGTCTGTAGAAACCCCCAGCCCCTCTCCCTGGCTCTAATAGATACTATAGTCTGTAGAAACCCCCAGCCCCTCTCCCTGGCTCTAATAGATACTATAGTCTGTAGAAACCCCCAGCCCCTCTCCCTGCCTCTAATATATACTATAGTCTGTAGAAACCCCCAGCCCCTCTCCCTGCCTCTAATATATACTATAGTCTGTAGAAACCCCCAGCCCCTCTCCCTGGCTCTAATAGATACTATAGTCTGTAGAAACCCTCAGGCCATCTCCCTGTCTCTAATATATACTATAGTCTGTAGAAACCCCCAGCCCCTCTCCCTGGCTCTAATATATACTATAGTCTGTAGAAACCCTCAGGCCCTCTCCCTGGCTCTAATAGATACTATGGTCTGTAGAAACCCTCAGGCCCTCTCCCTGGCTCTAATAGATACTATAGTATAAAGAAACCCCCAGCCCCTCTCCCTGCCTCTAATATATACTATAGTATAAAGAAACCCTCAGGCCCTCTCCCTGCCTCTAATATATACTATAGTCTGTAGAAACCCCCAGCCCCTCTCCCTGCCTCTAATATATACTATAGTCTGGAGAAACCCCCAGCCCCTCTCCCTGGCTCTAATAGATACTATGGTCTGTAGAAACCCTCAGGCCATCTCCCTGTCTCTAATATATACTATAGTCTGTAGAAACCCCCAGCCCCTCTCCCTGGCTCTAATAGATACTATAGTCTGTAGAAACCCTCAGGCCATCTCCCTGTCTCTAATATATACTATAGTCTGTAGAATCCCCCAGCCCCTCTCCCTGTCTCTAATAGATACTATAGTCTGTAGAAACCCCCAGCCCCTCTCCCTGGCTCTAATATATACTATAGTCTGTAGAAACCCTCAGGCCCTCTCCCTGGCTCTAATAGATACTATAGTATAAAGAAACCCCCAGCCCCTCTCCCTGGCTCTAATAGATACTATAGTATAAAGAAACCCTCAGGCCCTCTCCCTGCCTCTAATATATACTATAGTATAAAGAAACCCTCAGGCCATCTCCCTGCCTCTAATATATACTATAGTCTGTAGAAACCCCCAGCCCCTCTCCCTGGCTCTAATAGATACTATAGTCTGTAGAAACCCCCAGCCCCTCTCCCTGCCTCTAATATATACTATAGTCTGTAGAAACCCTCAGGCCCTCTCCCTGGCTCTAATATATACTATAGTCTGTAGAAACCCCAGCCCCTCTCCCTGCCTCTAATATATACTATAGTCTGTAGAAACCCTCAGGCCCTCTCCCTGGCTCTAATATATACTATAGTCTGTAGAAACCCCCAGGCCCTCTCCCTGGCTCTAATAGATACTATAGTCTGTAGAAACCCTCAGGCCCTCTCCCTGGCTCTAATAGATACTATAGTCTGTAGAAACCCTCAGGCCCTCTCCCTGGCTCTAATAGATACTATAGTCTGTAGAAACCCTCAGGCCCTCTCCCTGGCTCTAATAGATACTATAGTATAAAGAAACCCTCAGGCCCTCTCCCTGCCTCTAATATATACTATAGTCTGTAGAAACCCCCAGGCCCTCTCCCTGCCTCTAATATATACTATAGTCTGTAGAAACCCTCAGGCCCTCTCCCTGCCTCTAATAGATACTATAGTATAAAGAAACCCTCAGGCCCTCTCCCTGGCTCTAATAGATACTATGGTCTGTAGAAACCCTCAGGCCCTCTCCCTGCCTCTAATAGATACTATAGTCTGTAGAAACCCTCAGGCCCTCTCCCTGGCTCTAATAGATACTATGGTCTGTAGAAACCCTCAGGCCCTCTCCCTGGCTCTAATAGATACTATAGTATAAAGAAACCCTCAGGCCCTCTCCCTGGCTCTAATAGATACTATGGTCTGTAGAAACCCTCAGGCCCTCTCCCTGGCTCTAATATATACTATAGTCTGTAGAAACCCTCAGGCCCTCTCCCTGTCTCTAATAGATACTATAGTCTGTAGAAACCCCCAGCCCCTCTCCCTGTCTCTAATATATACTAAAGTCTGTAGAAACCCCCAGGCCCTCTCCCTGCCTCTAATATATACTATAGTATACAGAAACCCCCAGCCCCTCTCCCTGGCTCTAATAGATACTATAGTATAAAGAAACCCCCAGCCCCTCTCCCTGGCTCTAATAGATACTATGGTCTGTAGAAACCCTCAGGCCCTCTCCCTGGCTCTAATAGATACTATAGTATAAAGAAACCCCCAGCCCCTCTCCCTGGCTCTAATAGATACTATGGTCTGTAGAAACCCTCAGGCCCTCTCCCTGGCTCTAATAGATACTATAGTATAAAGAAACCCTCAGGCCCTCTCCCTGCCTCTAATATATACTATAGTCTGTAGAAACCCCCAGCCCCTCTCCCTGGCTCTAATATATACTATAGTCTGTAGAAACCCTCAGGCCCTCTCCATGGCTCTAATATATACTATAGTCTGTAGAAACCCTCAGGCCCTCTCCCTGCCTCTAATAGATACTATAGTCTGTAGAAACCCCCAGCCCCTCTCCCTGGCTCTAATATATACTATAGTCTGTAGAAACCCTCAGGCCCTCTCCCTGCCTCTAATATATACTATAGTCTGTAGAAACCCCCAGCCCCTCTCCATGGCTCTAATATATACTATAGTCTGTAGAAACCCTCAGGCCCTCTCCCTGCCTCTAATAGATACTATAGTCTGTAGAAACCCCCAGCCCCTCTCCCTGGCTCTAATATATACTATAGTCTGTAGAAACCCTCAGGCCCTCTCCCTGCCTCTAATATATACTATAGTCTGTAGAAACCCCCAGGCCCTCTCCCTGCCTCTAATATATACTATAGTCTGTAGAAACCCTCAGGCCCTCTCCCTGGCTCTAATATATACTATAGTCTGTAGAAACCCTCAGGCCCTCTCCCTGCCTCTAATATATACTATAGTCTGTAGAAACCCTCAGGCCCTCTCCCTGGCTCTAATATATACTATAGTCTGTAGAAACCCTCAGGCCCTCTCCCTGCCTCTAATATATACTATAGTATAAAGAAACCCCCAGCCCCTCTCCCTGGCTCTAATAGATACTATAGTCTGTAGAAACCCTCAGGCCCTCTCCCTGGCTCTAATATATACTATAGTCTGTAGAAACCCTCAGGCCCTCTCCCTGGCTCTAATATATACTATAGTCTGTAGAAACCCTCAGGCCCTCTCCCTGCCTCTAATATATACTATAGTCTGTAGAAACCCTCAGGCCCTCTCCCTGGCTCTAATATATACTATAGTCTGTAGAAACCCTCAGGCCCTCTCCCTGCCTCTAATATATACTATAGTCTGTAGAAACCCCCAGCCCCTCTCCCTGGCTCTAATAGATACTATAGTCTGTAGAAACCCTCAGGCCCTCTCCCTGGCTCTAATATATACTATAGTCTGTAGAAACCCCCAGGCCCTCTCCCTGCCTCTAATATATACTATAGTCTGTAGAAACCCCCAGGCCCTCTCCCTGCCTCTAATATATACTATAGTCTGTAGAAACCCTCAGGCCCTCTCCCTGCCTCTAATAGATACTATAGTCTGTAGAAACCCTCAGGCCATCTCCCTGTCTCTAATATATACTATAGTCTGTAGAAACCCTCAGGCCCTCTCCCTGGCTCTAATAGATACTATAGTCTGTAGAAACCCTCAGGCCCTCTCCCTGGCTCTAATATATACTATAGTCTGTAGAAACCCCCAGCCCCTCTCCCTGGCTCTAATATATACTATAGTCTGTAGAAACCCCCAGCCCCTCTCCCTGTCTCTAATATATACTATAGTCTGTAGAAACCCCCAGCCCCTCTCCCTGGCTCTAATATATACTATAGTCTGTAGAAACCCCCAGCCCCTCTCCCTGGCTCTAATAGATACTATAGTCTGTAGAAACCCTCAGGCCCTCTCCCTGCCTCTAATAGATACTATAGTCTGTAGAAACCCCCAGCCCCTCTCCCTGGCTCTAATAGATACTATAGTCTGTAGAAACCCTCAGGCCCTCTCCCTGCCTCTAATAGATACTATAGTCTGTAGAAACCCCCAGCCCCTCTCCCTGGCTCTAATATATACTATAGTCTGTAGAAACCCTCAGGCCCTCTCCCTGGCTCTAATATATACTATAGTATAAAGAAACCCCCAGCCCCTCTCCCTGGCTCTAATAGATACTACAGTCTGTAGAAACCCCCAGCCCCTCTCCCTGGCTCTAATAGATACTACAGTCTGTAGAAACCCCCAGCCCCTCTCCCTGGCTCTAATATATACTATAGTCTGTAGAAACCCTCAGGCCATCTCCCTGCCTCTAATATATACTATAGTCTGTAGAAACCCCCAGCCCCTCTCCCTGGCTCTAATATATACTATAGTCTGTAGAAACCCTCAGGCCATCTCCCTGCCTCTAATATATACTATAGTCTGTAGAATCCCCCAGCCCCTCTCCCTGGCTCTAATAGATACTATAGTCTGTAGAAACCCCCAGCCCCTCTCCCTGGCTCTAATATATACTATAGTCTGTAGAAACCCTCAGGCCATCTCCCTGCCTCTAATATATACTATAGTCTGTAGAATCCCCCAGCCCCTCTCCCTGGCTCTAATATATACTATAGTCTGTAGAAACCCTCAGGCCATCTCCCTGCCTCTAATATATACTATAGTCTGTAGAATCCCCCAGCCCCTCTCCCTGGCTCTAATATATACTATAGTCTGTAGAAACCCTCAGGCCATCTCCCTGCCTCTAATATATACTATAGTCTGTAGAAACCCCCAGCCCCTCTCCCTGTCTCTAATATATACTATAGTATAAAGAAACCCCCAGCCCCTCTCCCTGCCTCTAATATATACTATAGTCTGTAGAAACCCCCAGCCCCTCTCCCTGGCTCTAATAGATACTATAGTCTGTAGAAACCCTCAGGCCATCTCCCTGCCTCTAATATATACTATGGTCTGTAGAAACCCTCAGGCCCTCTCCCTGGCTCTAATAGATACTATAGTCTGTAGAAACCCTCAGGCCATCTCCCTGTCTCTAATATATACTATAGTCTGTAGAAACCCCCAGCCCCTCTCCCTGGCTCTAATAGATACTATAGTCTGTAGAAACCCTCAGGCCATCTCCCTGTCTCTAATATATACTATAGTCTGTAGAAACCCCCAGGCCCTCTCCCTGGCTCTAATATATACTATAGTCTGTAGAAACCCCCAGGCCCTCTCCCTGGCTCTAATATATACTACAGTCTGTAGAATCCCCCAGCCCATCTCCCTGGCTCTTACTAGACACTACAGTCTGTAGAAACCCCCAGCCCCTCTCCCTCCCTGCCTCTAATACATACTATAGTCTGTAGAAACCATCAGGCCCTCTCCCTGGCTCTTACTAGACCCTACAGTCTGTAGAAACCCCCAGCCCCTCTCCGTCCCTTACTAGACACTACAGTCTGTAGAAACCCCCAGCCCCTCTCCCTCCCTGCCTCTAATAGATACTACAGTCTGTAGAAACCCCCAGCCCCTCTCCCTGTCTCTAATAGATACTACAGTCTGTAGAAACCCTCAGCCCCTCTCCCTGCCTAAAATATATACTACAGTCTGCAGAAACCCTCAGCCCCTCTCCCTGCCTAAAATATATACTACAGTCTGTAGAAACCCTCAGCCCCTCTCCCTGTCTCTAATAGACACTACAGTCTGCAGAAACCCTCAGCCCCTCTCCCTGCCTAAAATATATACTACAGTCTGTAGAAACCCTCAGCCCCTCTCCCTGTCTCTAATAGACACTACAGTCTGTAGAAACCCCCAGCCCCTCTCCCTGTCCCTTACTCGACACTACAGTCTGCAGAAACCATCAGCCCCTCTCCCTCGCTGCCTCCTACTAGACACTAGTCTATAGACCCAACCTCAGCCCCTCTCCCTGTCTCCTTCTATACACTAGTCTATAGACCCAACCTCAGTCCCTCTCCCTGTCTCCTTCTAGACACTAGTCTATAGACCCAACCTCAGTCCCTCTCCCTGTCTCCTTCTAGACACTAGTCTATAGACCCAACCTCAGTCCCTCTCCCTGTCTCTAATAGATACTACAGTCTGTAGAAACCCCCAGCCCCTCTCCCTGTCTCCTTCTAGACCCTACAGTCTGTAGAAACCCCAAGCCCCTCTCCGTCCCTTACTAGACACTACAGTCTGTAGAAACCCCCAGACCCTCTCCCTGTCTCTAATAGATACTACAGTCTGTAGAAACCCTCAGCCCCTCTCCCTGTCCCTTACTAGACACTACAGTCTGTAGAAACCCTCAGCCCCTCTCCCTGTTTCTAATAGATAATACAGTCTGCAGAAACCCTCAGCCCCTCTCCCTGTCTCCTTCTAGACACTACAGTCTATAGGCCCAACCTCAGCCCCTCTCCCTGTCCCTTACTAGACACTAGTCTATAGACCCAACCTCAGTCCCTCTCCCTGTCTCCTTCTAGACACTAGTCTATAGACCCAACCTCAGTCCCTCTCCCTGTCTCCTTCTAGACACTAGTCTATAGACACAACCTCAGTCCCTCTCCCTGTCCCTTACTAGACACTACAGTCTGTAGAAACCCTCAGCCCCTCTCCCTGTCTCTAATAGATACTACAGTCTGTAGAAACCCTCAGCCCCTCTCCCTGTCCCTTACTAGACCCTACAGTCTATAGGCCCAACCTCAGCCCCTCTCCCTGTCTCTAATAGACACTACAGTCTGTAGAAACCCCCAGACCCTCTCCCTGTCTCTAATAGATACTACAGTCTGTAGAAACCCCCAGCCCCTCTCCGTCCCTTACTAGACACTACAGTCTGTAGAAACCCTCAGCCCCTCTCCCTGTTTCTTATAGATACTACAGTCATGTTGAAACCCTCAGCCCCTCTCCCTGTCTCTAATAGATACTACAGTCTGTAGAAACCCTCAGCCCCTCTCCCTATCCCTTACTAGACACTAGTCTATAGACCCAACCTCAGCCCATCTCCCTGTCTCTAATAGATACTACAGTCTGTAGAAACCCCCAGCCCCTCTCCCTATCCCTTACTAGACACTACAGTCTGCAGAAACCCTCAGCCCCTCTCCCTCCCTGCCTCCTACTAGACACTAGTCTATAGACCCAACCTCAGCCCCTCTCCCTGTCTCCTTGTAGACATTAGTCTATAGACCCAACCTCACTCCCTCTCCCTGTCTCCTACTAGACACTAGTCTATAGACCCAACCTCAGCCCCTCTCCCTGTCTCCTTGTAGACATTAGTCTATAGACCCAACCTCACTCCCTCTCCCTGTCTCCTACTAGACACTAGTCTATAGACCCAACCTCAGCCCCTCTCCCTGTCTCCTTCTAGACACTAGTCTATAGACCCAACCTCAGTCCCTCTCCCTGTCTCCTTCTAGACACTAGTCTATAGACCCAACCTCAGTCCCTCTCCCTGTCTCCTAGACACTAATGTCTCTAAACCCAACTAGGGTTTAATATTTTCCAGAGAATCTACCAATTGCAAGTTATTTTGGGATTTCCCTGTTCAAACCTGAAGCGCTATTTAAAAGCATATAATACAGGGAAAAATAATCAGACATGATTATATCAAATGGAGAAATATACTCATTAATCTAATGGTTGCATGTTGCATTTATTACAATGTAATACAGTTCTCCCATAGTGACCATACTATTCTGTTGGTGTAGTCTGGTTTAACAGGCCTATGGAGCCCTGCTGTCCCACTGGGGAAACATGATTACAGTCTAGTGAAATTCACTGTCGATTTAGCCTTTGACTACAAGATGCAGCCTGGTCCTTTTCTCTCCTCTTGTACCTGGCTACTGGGGGAATATGGGAAGTTCATCATGAAAAACAGATTGTTTCTGAGTACCTATAGTGAATTGTATGTAGGCCATATCTAATTGTAGCAGCCTGGTTCTCAAGACCCAGCCAAACAAACGTATAATAGCATTTTACACACACATTTAGGCTATAGGCTATGTAAAATAATCTGGTAGGCCTAACCTTGCAAACAAAAGAACAAACAAGTCATTTTTATAGACTATAGGCCACACCTGTTTAACTTTCATTTTTCCTGCATTGACTCATAAAAAGCACAATGCTTCAGCGCTTCCCGGACTCTGATCTTCCTCACAAATTGGCCACTCTTTTGACCTCCCACTGAGGGGGCCTGAACTCAGGCAGTTTCTGATTTTCCTCACAAATTGGCCACTCTCAGCCTCCCACAGAGGGGGCCTGAACTCAGGCAGTTTCTGATCTTCCTCACAAATTGGCCACTGTCGGTCTCTTACGAAGGGGGCCTGAACTCAGGCAGTTTCTGATCTTCCTCACAAATTGGCCACTGTCGGTCTCTTACGAAGGGGGCCTGGATTGTGGCGAGAACCTCAAACAGGGGCTGCGGGTATTTTGGTCTAATTGTTGCTTCAGGCTGAATTTTGAAGGTTGAGGGTTCGCTGACCACCACAGACGAGGTCCCACTTCTTGCTTGTTTCATCACACTATGATCAATGATCAGCTAGGGGGAAAATCAGATTTCCAACATTGATGCCATATTTATAATTAAATTAAATATACCCAAAGAATTTCCCCACCAACAGGTTTCTGAGCCAATGCATCACACAACCAATAAACAAAGCATGATGTCTACTGGAGCTTTAATATCATGGTTTGTATTTGTACCTTGTAGGCCCATCGAAGGCTTGGCAATCTCCAACAACAGACAAAAGGCTGTGATGACAGTCTGCAGGTAAAAGGCTGTGATGACAGTCTGCAGGTAAAAGGCTGTGATGACAGTCTGCAGGTAAAAGGCTGTGATGACAGTCTGTAGATAAAAGGCTGTGATGACAGTCTGCAGGTAAAAGGCTGTGATGACAGTCTGCAGGTAAAAGGCTGTGATGACAGTCTGCAGGTAAAAGGCTGTGATGACAGTCTGTAGGCAAAAGGCTGTGATGACATGATGACAGTCTACAGGTAAAAGGCTGTGATGACAGTCTGCAGGTAAAAGGCTGTGATGACATGATGACAGTCTGCAGGTAAAAAGCTGTGATGACAGTCTGCAGGTAAAAGGCTGTGATGACAGTCTGCAGGTAAAAGGCTGTGATGACAGTCTGTAGATAAAAGGCTGTGATGACAGCCTGCGGATAAAAGGCTGTGATGACAGTCTGCAGGTAAAAGGCTGTGATGACAGTCTGCAGGTAAAAGGCTGTGATGACAGTCTGCAGGTAAAAGGCTGTGATGACAGTCTGCAGGCAAAAGGCTGTGATGACATGATGACAGTCTACAGGTAAAAGGCTGTGATGACAGTCTGCAGGTAAAAGGCTGTGATGACATGATGACAGTCTGCAGGTAAAAAGCTGTGATGACAGTCTGCAGGTAAAAGGCTGTGATGACAGTCTGCAGGTAAAAGGCTGTGATGACAGTCTGCAGGTAAAAGGCTGTGATGACAGTCTGCAGATAAAAGGCTGTGATGACATGATGACAGTCTGTAGATAAAAGGCTGTGATGACAGTCTGCAGATAAAAGGCTGTGATGACAGTCTGCAGGTAAAAGGCTGTGATGACAGTCTGCAGGTAAAAGGCTGTGATGACAGTCTGCAGGTAAAAAGCTGTGATGACAGTCTGCAGGTAAAAGGCTGTGATGACAGTCTGCAGATAAAAGGCTGTGATGACAGTCTGCAGATAAAAGTCTGTGATGACAGTCTGCAGGTAAAAGGCTGTGATGACAGTCTGCAGGCAAAAGGCTGTGATGACATGATGACAGTCTGCAGGCAAAAGGCTGTGATGACAGTCTGTAGGTAAAAGGCTGTGATGACATGATGACAGTCTGCAGGTAAAAGGCTGTGATGACATGATGACAGTCTGCAGGTAAAAGGCTGTGATGACATGATGACAGTCTGCAGGTAAAAGGCTGTGATGACATGATGACAGTCTGTAGATAAAAGGCTGTGATGACAGTCTGCAGCTAAAAGGCTGTGATGACAGTCTGCAGGTAAAAGGCTGTGATGACAGTCTGTAGATAAAAAGCTGTGATGACAGTCTGCAGGTAAAAGGCTGTGATGACAGTCTGCAGGTAAAAGGCTGTGATGACAGTCTGCAGGTAAAAGGCTGTGATGACAGTCTGCAGGTAAAAGGCTGTGATGACATGATGACAGTCTGCAGGTAAAATACACGTGTTTAGTAGATGTTATTGGTCACATACACATGTTTAGTAGATGGCATTGAGCCTCTGGTCCAAATGGAATGAAACATTCAAATCACAGGGCCATTATTCAAATGACATTTTAACTGCCTCCTAAAGTAGAATTGTATACTCACTTGAAAACAACATTCATTGTATTGTAGGGTAGACTAGTCTAGGTAGGATAACTGTATTGTAGTGTTGTAGGATAGTCTAGGTAGGAGAACTGTATTGTAGTGTAGACTAGTCTAGGTAGGGAGAACTGTATTGTAGTGTAGACTAGTCTAGGGAGGGAGAACTGTATTGTAGTGTAGACTAGTCTAGGGAGGGAGAGCTGTATTGTAGTGTAGACTAGTCTAGGTAGGAGAACTGTATTGTAGTGTTGTAGGATAGTCTAGGTAGGATAACTGTATTGTAGTGTAGACTAGTCTAGGTAGGAGAACTGTATTGTAGTGTTGTAGACTAGTCTAGGTAGGGAGAACTGTATTGTAGGGCCGTAGACTAGTCTAGGTAGGGAGAGTTGTATTGTAGTGTAGACTGGTCTAGGTAGGGAGAACTGTACTGTAGGGCCGTAGATTAGTCTAGGTAGGAGAGCTGTATTGTAGTGTAGACAAGTCTAGGTAGGATAACTGTATTGTAGTGTAGACTGGTCTAGGTAAGAGAACTGTATTGTAGTGTTGTAGACTAGTCTAGGTAGGGAGAACTGTATTGTAGTGTAGACTAGTCTAGGTAGGGAGAACTGTATTGTAGGGCCGTAGACTAGTCTAGGTAGGGAGAACTGTATTGTAGGGCCGTAGACTAGTCTAGGTAGGAGAACTGTATTGTAGTGTAGACTAGTCTAGGTAGGGAGAACTGTATTGTAGTGTTGTAGACTAGTCTAGGTAGGGAGAACTGTATTGTAGTGTTGTAGGATAGTCTAGGGAGTGAGAGCTGTATTGTAGTGTAGACCAGTCTAGGTAGGAGAACTGTATTGTAGTGTTGTAGGATAGTCTAGGGAGGGAGAACTGTATTGTAGTGTAGACCAGTCTAGGTAGGGAGAACTGTATTGTAGTGTTGTAGGATAGTCTAGGTAGGATAACTGTATTGTAGTGTTGTAGGATAGTCTAGGGAGGGAGAGCTGTATTGTAGTGTTGTAGGATAGTCTAGGTAGGAGAACTGTATTGTAGTGTAGACTAGTCTAGGTAGGAGAACTGTATTGTAGTGTTGTAGGATAGTCTAGGTAGGATAACTGTATTGTAGTGTAGACTAGTCTAGGTAGGAGAACTGTATTGTAGTGTTGTAGACTAGTCTAGGTAGGAGAACTGTATTGTAGTGTTGTAGACTAGTCTAGGTAGGAGAACTGTATTGTAGTGTAGACTAGTCTAGGTAGGATAACTGTATTGTAGTGCTGTAGGATAGTCTAGGTAGGGAGAACTGTATTGTAGTGTTGTAGGATAGTCTAGGTAGGAGAACTGTATTGTAGTGTTGTAGGATAGTCTAGGTAGGAGAACTGTATTGTAGTGTAGACTAGTCTAGGTAGGAGAACTGTATTGTAGTGTAGACCAGTCTAGGTAGGAGAACTGTATTGTAGTGTAGACTAGTCTAGGTAGGAGAACTGTATTGTCGTGTTGTAGACTAGTCTAGGTAGGGAGAACTGTATTGTAGCGTAGACTAGTCTAGGTAGGAGAACTGTATTGTCGTGTAGACCAGTCTAGATAGGAGAACTGTATTGTAGTGTAGACTAGTCTAGGTAGGGAGAACTGTATTGTATTGTAGACTAGTCTAGGTAGGAGAATTGTATTGTCGTGTAGACTAGTCTAGGGAGGGAGAACTTTATTGTAGTGTAGACTAGTCTAGGTAGGGAGAACTGTATTGTAGTGTAGACTAGTCTAGGTAGGAGAACTGTATTGTCGTGTAGACTAGTCTAGGGAGGGAGAACTGTATTGTAGTGTAGACTAGTCTAGGGAGGGAGAACTGTGTTGTAGTGTAGACTAGTCTAGGGAGGGAGAACTGTATCGTAGTGTAGACTAGTGTAGGTAGGAGAACTGTATTGTAGTGTAGACTAGTCTAGGTAGGGAGAACTGTATTGTAGTGTTGTAGACTAGTCTAGGTAGGAGAACTGTATTGTAGCGTAGACTAGTCTAGGTAGGAGAACTGTATTGTAGTGTAGACTAGTCTAGGGAGGGAGAACTGTGTTGTAGTGTAGACTAGTCTAGGGAGGGAGAACTGTATTGTAGTGTAGACTAGTCTAGGTAGGGAGAACTGTATTGTAGTGTTGTAGACTAGTCTAGGGAGGGAGAACTGTATTGTAGTGTAGACTAGTCTAGGTAGGAGAACTGTATTGTAGTGTAGACTAGTCTAGGTAGGGAGAACTGTATTGTAGTGTTGTAGACTAGTCTAGGGAGGGAGAACTGTATTGTAGTGTTGTAGACTAGTCTAGGGAGGGAGAACTGTATTGTAGTGTAGACTAGTCTAGGTAGGGAGAACTGTATTGTAGTGTAACTAGTCTAGGTAGGGAGAACTGTATTGTAGTGTAGACTAGTCTAGGTAGGGAGAACTGTATTGTAGTGTAGACTAGTCTAGGTAGGATAACTGTATTGTAGTGTAGACTAGTCTAGGTAGGAGAACTGTATTGTAGAGTAGACTAGTCTAGGTAGGGAGAACTGTATTGTAGTGTAGACTAGTCTAGGTAGGAGAACTGTATTGTAGTGTAGACTAGTCTAGGTAGGGAGAACTGTATTGTAGTGTAGACTAGTCTAGGTAGGGAGAGCTGTATTGTAGTGTTGTAGGATAGTCTACGTAGGAGAACTGTATTGTAGTGTAGACTAGTCTAGGTAGGGAGAACTGTATTGTAGTGTAGACTAGTCTAGGTAGGAGAACTGTATTGTAGTGTAGACTAGTCTAGGTAGGAGAACTGTATTGTAGTGTTGTAGACTAGTCTAGGTAGGGAGAACTGTATTGTAGTGTAGACTAGTCTAGGTAGGAGAACTGTATTGTTGTGTAGACTAGTCTAGGTAGGGAGAACTGTATTGTAGTGTAGACTAGTCTAGGTAGGAGAACTGTATTGTAGTGTTGTAGACTAGTCTAGGTAGGGAGAACTGTATTGTAGTGTAGACTAGTCTAGGTAGGAGAACTGTATTGTAGTGTAGACTAGTCTAGGTAGGAGAACTGTATTGTAGTGTAGACTAGTCTAGGTAGGAGAACTGTATTGTAGTGTTGTAGACTAGTCTAGGTAGGGAGAACTGTATTGTAGTGTAGACTAGTCTAGGTAGGAGAACTGTATTGTAGTGTAGACTAGTCTAGGTAGGAGAACTGTATTGTAGTGTTGTAGACTAGTCTAGGTAGGAGAACTGTATTGTAGTGTAGACTAGTCTAGGTAGGGAGAGTTGTATTGTAGTGTAGACTAGTCTAGGTAGGAGAACTGTATTGTAGTGTAGACTAGTCTAGGTAGGAGAGCTGTATTGTAGTGTAGACTAGTCTAGGTAGGAGAACTGTATTGTAGTGTAGACTAGTCTAGGTAGGAGAACTGTATTGTAGTGTAGACTAGTCTAGGGAGGGAGAACTGTATTGTAGTGTAGACTAGTCTAGGGAGGGAGAACTGTATTGTAGTGTAGACTAGTCTAGGTAGGGAGAGCTGTATTGTAGTGTAGACTAGTCTAGGTAGGAGAACTGTATTGTAGTGTAGACTAGTCTAGGTAGGAGAACTGTATTGTAGTGTTGTAGACTAGTCTAGGGAGGGAGAACTGTATTGTAGTGTTGTAGACTAGTCTAGGGAGGGAGAACTGTATTGTAGTGTAGACTAGTCTAGGTAGGAGAACTGTATTGCAGTGTAGACTAGTCTAGGGAGGGAGAACTGTATTGTAGTGTTGTAGACTAGTCTAGGTAGGGAGAACTGTATTGTAGTGTAGACTAGTCTAGGTAGGGAGAGCTGTATTGTAGTGTTGACTAGTCTAGGGAGGAGAGCTGGTCGTCTATATTGTTACTATGAATGGTGGACAGAGGGCAGGATATACAGACTGGTAGACTATATTGTTACTATGAATGGTGGACAGAGGGCAGGATATACAGACTGGTAGACTATATTGTTTATATTAATGGTGGATAGACAGACTGGTCGTTTATATTGTTTCTATTAATGGTGGATAGATAGACTGGTAGTCTATATTGTCACTATGAATGGTGTATAGACAGACTGGTAGACTATATTGTCTTATGGTCTTGCCATATATTTTCAAGCAGATGTAAGTAAAATTGTAACTCATGGTCTTCTTTGTAAACAACCCCAGTGTAGATTTGGCCTTGTGTTTCAGGTTATTGTCCTGCTGAAAGGTGCATTTTTCTCCCAGTGTCTGGTGGACTGAACCAAGTTTCCTCTAGGATTTTTCATGTGCTTAGTTTAATTCCGTTTTGTTTTTATCCTGAAAAACTCCCCAGTCCTTAACGATTACAAGCATACCCATAACATGATGCAGCCACCACTTTCCTTGAAAATATGGAGAGTGGTACTCAGTAAGGTGTTGTATTGGATTTACACCAAAGACAACAGTTTGTATTCAGAACAAAAAATGTATTGCTTTGGCACATTTTTTGCAGTAGTGCTTTAGTGCCTTGTTGCAAACAAGAGAGAGAGAATGACTGCCGTTAGTGTCTATTGTGTCAGTGTCCATCCTGGTTCAGACAAAGAGTAGTTAGTGTCTGTAGGGTCTTTAGGGTCTGTAGCTGTGTTTAATGTCTGTTGTTTCTCCTGGCCCAGACAGAGACTGCCGTTAGTGTCTATTGTGTCAGTGTCCATCCTGGCCCAGACAGAGACTGTCGTTAGTGTCTGTAGGGTCTGTTGTTTCTCCTGGACCAGACAGAGAGGCTGTCATTAGTATCTGTAGGGTCTGTTGTTTCTCCTGGACCAGACAGAGAGGCTGTCATTAGTGTCTGTAGGGTCTGTTGTTTCTCCTGGTCCAGACAGAGAGGCTGTCGTTAGTGTCTGTAGGGTCTGTTGTTTCTCCTGGACCAGACAGAGAGGCTGTCGTTAGTGTCTGTAGGGTCTGTTGTTTCTCCTGGACCAGACAGAGAGGCTGTCATTAGTGTCTGTAGGGTCTGTTGTTTCTCCTGGACCAGACAGAGAGGCTGTCGTTAGTGTCTGTAGGGTCTGTTGTTTCTCCTGGACCAGACAGAGAGGCTGTAGTGTTAATTGGGTCCATGTGGTCTGTTAGGGTTAGGGTTGTTTCTCCTGGTCCAGACAGAGTGGCTGTAGTGTTAATTGGGTCCATGTGGTCTGTTAGGGTTAGGGTTGTTTCTCCTGGTCCAGACAGAGAGGCTGTAGTGTTAATTGGGTCCATGTGGTCTGTTAGGGTTAGGGTTGTTTCTCCTGGACCAGACAGAGAGGCTGTAGTGTTAATTGGGTCCATGTGGTCTGTTAGGGTTGTTTCTCCTGGTCCAGACAGAGAGGCTGTAGTGTTAATTGGGTCCATGTGGTCTGTTAGGGTTAGGGTTGTTTCTCCTGGACCAGACAGAGAGGCTGTAGTGTTAATTGGGTCCATGTGGTCTGTTAGGGTTAGGGTTGTTTCTCCTGGTCCAGACAGAGAGGCTGTAGTGTTAATTGGGTCCATGTGGTCTGTTAGGGTTAGGGTTAGGGTTGTTTCTCCTGGACCAGACAGAGAGGCTGTAGTGTTAATTGGGTCCATGTGGTCTGTTAGGGTTAGGGTTAACCCATGTGGTCTGTTATAAGAGCTGTGACCTCATCACTCTCCGTCCCGCCAGCAGCCAGCCCCTGCTACAAATAGCATCCTATTCCCTATGGGCCCTGGTCAAAAGTAGTGCACTATATAGAGAATAGGTTGCCTTTTGGGACCAGCCCAATCCACATCCAGCCCCTCTATAACAATTCTCCCATTGTCCACCAGCATCCCCCGATAGACTGGTGGTGGTACGCACACTGAGGAACACTGATATAAAACACCACAAGACGCTCTGAGGAACACAGCAATGTATGGAGATAGTAGTGTAGAACACAGTAATGTATGGAGACAGTAATGTATGGAGACAGTAGTGTAGAACACAGTAATGTATGGAGATAGTAGTGTACAACACAGTAATGTATGGAGATAGTAGTGTACAACACAGTAATGTATGGAGACAGTAGTGTAGAACACAGTAATATATGGAGACAGTAGTGTAGAACACAGTAATGTATGGAGACAGTAATGTATGGAGACAGTAGTGTAGAACACAGTAATGTATGGAAACAGTAGAGTAGAACACAGTAATGTATGGAGACAGTAGTGTAGAACACAGCAATGTATGGAGACAGTAGTGTAGAACACAGTAATGTATGGAGACAGTAGTGTAGAACACAGTAATATATGGAGACAGTAGTGTAGAACACAGTAATGTATGGAGACAGTAGTGTAGAACACAGCAATGTATGGAGACAGTAATGTATGGAGACAGTAGTGTAGAACACAGTAATGTATGGAGACAGTAGTGTAGAACACAGTAATGTATGGAGACAGTAGTGTAGAACACAGCAATGTTTGGAAACAGTAGTGTAGAACACAGTAATGTATGGAGACAGTAGTGTAGAACACAGCAATGTATGGAGACAGTAGTGTAGAACAGAGCAATGTATGGAGACAGTAGTGTAGAACACAGTAATGTATGGAGACAGTAGTGTAGAACACAGCAATGTATGGAGACAGTAGTGTAGAACACAGCAATGTATGGAGACAGTAGTGTAGAACACAGTAATGCACGGAGACAGTAGAGTAGAACACAGTAATGTATGGAGACAGTAGTGTAGAACACAGCAATGTACGGAGACAGTAGTGTAGAACACAGTAATGTACAGAGACAGTCGTGTAGAACAAAGTAATGTATGGAGACAGTAATGTAGAACACAGTAATGTACAGAGACAGTAGAGTAGAACACATTAATGTACAGAGACAGTAGAGTAGAACACAGTAATGTATGTCTGGTCTGGGTGTAGTCTCTCTTCCCTGTAGATATCTGCGTCCCTCAGTGCCACTATGTCTCTCTATGTGAGAGTGTCTAGGAGTCTTGTTAAATGTTTGAGAAACAGCTGGAGGCAGCTCTCCCATGAGACTCCTGATGCCTCTCTGTTACCATCTCCTCTCCAGAGTCAGGTCTTTACGGGATATTTACTGGATGGGACTGGCTAGGGGCCACTCAGGGTTGTGGGAATATGTAAGGGTGTGTGTGTTTGTGTGACTAGCTAGAAGCTGTCTCTTGGAGTCTGACTGGCTAGGAGCTCTGTAGGGCTGTGTCTGACTGGCTAGGAGCTCTGTAGGGCTGTGTGTGACTGGCTAGAAGCTGTCTCTGGGAGTCTGACTGGCTAGGAGCTCTGTAGGGCTGTGTCTGACTGGCTAGGAGCTCTGTAGGGCTGTGTGTGACTGGCTAGAAGCTCCGTAGGGCTGTGTGTGACTGGCTAGAAGCACTGTAGGGCTGTGTGTGACTGGCTAGGAGCTCTGTAGGGCTGTGTGTGACTGGCTAGAAGCTCTGTAGGGATGTGTGTGACTGACTAGGAGCTCTGTAGGGCTGTGTGTGACTGGCTAGGAGCTCCGTAGGGCTGTGTGTGACTGGCTAGGAGCTCTGTAGGGCTGTGTGTGACTGGCTAGGAGCTCTGTAGGGCTGTGTGTGACTGGCTAGGAGCTCTGTAGGGCTGTGTCTGACTGGCTAGAAGCTCTGTAGGGCTGTGTGTGACTGGCTAGAAGCTCCGTAGGGCTGTGTGTGACTGGCTAGAAGCTCTGTAGGGCTGTGTGTGACTGGCTAGGAGCTCTGTAGGGCTGTGTCTGACTGGCTAGAAGCTCTGTAGGGCTGTGTGTGACTGGCTAGGAGCTCTGTAGGGCTGTGTCTGACTGGCTAGAAGCTCTGTAGGGCTGTGTGTGACTGGCTAGAAGCTCTGTAGGGCAATGTGTGACTGGCTAGGGGCTCTGTAGGGCTGTGTGTGACTGGCTAGGGGCTCTGTAGGGCTGTGCGGGACTGGCTAGGAGCAATCTAGGGCTGTGCGGGACTGGCTAGGAGCTATCTAGGGTTGTGTGGGACTGAATAGGAGCTATCTAGGGTTGTGTGTGACTGGCAAGGAGCTATCTAGGGTTGTGTGAGACTGGCTAGGAGCTATCTAGGGTTGTGTGTGACTGGCAAGGAGCTATCTAGGGTTGTGTGTGACTGGCAATGAGCTATCTATGGCTGTGTGGGACTGGCTAGGAGCTATCTATGGTTGTGTGTGACTTGCTAGGAGCTATCTAGGGTTGTGTGTGACTGGCTAGGAGCTATATATGGCTGTGTGGGACTGGCTAGGAGCTATCTATGGTTGTGTGTGACTGGCTAGGAGCTATCTATGGCTGTGTGTGACTGGCTAGGAGCTATCTATGGCTGTGTGGGACTGGCTAGGAGCTGTCTAGGGTTGTGTGTGACTGGCAAGGAGCTATCTAGGGCTGTGTGTGACTGGCTAGGAGCTATCTATGGCTGTGTGGGACTGGCTAGGAGCTGTCTAGGGTTGTGTGTGACTGGCTAGGAGCTATCTATGGCTGTGTGGGACTGGCTAGGAGCTGTCTAGGGTTGTGTGGGACTGGCTAGGAGCTGTCTAGGGTTGTGTGTGACTGGCTAGGAGCTGTCTAGGGTTGTGTGTGACTGGCTAGGAGCTGTCTAGGGTTGTGTGTGACTGGCTAGGAGCTGTCTAGGGTTGTGTGTGACTGGCTAGGAGCTGTCTATGGTTGTGTGGGACTGGCTAGGAGCTGTCTAGGGTTGTGTGTGACTGGCTAGGAGCTATCTAGGGCTGTGTGGGACTGGCTAGGAGCTGTCTAGGGTTGTGTGGGACTGGCTAGGAGCTGTCTAGGGTTGTGTGTGACTGGCTAGGAGCTGTCTAGGGTTGTGTGTGACTGGCTAGGAGCTGTCTAGGGTTGTGTGGGACTGGCTAGGAGCTGTCTAGGGCTGTGTGGGTCAGATTAGAAACAGCTTAATGGTTTAATTAGATCTCAGTAAAGAATCCTCCAGAACAGAACAGACGGACTGGCAAGGTTAGTGAGATGAAGATGTCCTCAGAAAGAGGACAGGGTGGTAGTAGTTCTACCCATCAGTCAGACAGGGTGGTAGTAGTTCTACCCATGCTAACATTACTTTGCTAACTGCCAACTTTACGGTTTTTACTTTATAATTACCGTTTTATATATTTATTTTTTCCCCTCGCTCAACTTTTTTTTCATTCAACTTTTTCACTCCGGACGCTTTATCTGGACATGGTTCGTCAGGACCTCCACCAGCCGAAGCTAAGTAGTAACATTAACATGATGCCTTCTAATTGCAGTCACTGTACTCATAATATACAGGAGTACGATCGCCTTACGGCGAGGATAGCTGTGCTGCAAGCCCAGCTTCAGACGCAATCGTTAGGCAAGGGTAATTTCAGTGTAGGAAAGGATGAAACAGCGTCTGTGCCACCAGTAAGTACAGATACAGTGCCTTGCGAAAGTATTCGGCCCCCTTGAACTTTGTGACTTTTTGCCACATTTCAGGCTTCAAACATAAAGATATAAAACTGTATTTTTTTGTGAAGAATCAACAACAAGTGGGACACAATCATGAAGTGGAACGACATTTATTGGATATTTCAAACTTTTTTAACAAATCAAAAACTGAAAGATTGGGCGTGCAAAATTATTCAGCCCCTTTACTTTCAGTGCAGCAAACTCTCTCCAGAAGTTCAGTGAGGATCTCTGAATGATCCAATGTTGACCTAAATGACTAATGATGATAAATACAATCCACCTGTGTGTAATCAAGTCTCCGTATAAATGCACCTGCACTGTGATAGTCTCAGAGGTCCGTTAAAAGCGCAGAGAGCATCATGAAGAACAAGGAACACACCAGGCAGGTCCGAGATACTGTTGTGAAGAAGTTTAAAGCCGGATTTGGATACAAAAATATTTCCCAAGCTTTAAACATCCCAAGGAGCACTGTGCAAGCGATAATATTGAAATGGAAGGAGTATCAGACCACTGCAAATCTAGCAAGACCTGGCCGTCCCTCTAAACTTTCAGCTCATACAAGGAGAAGACTGATCAGAGATGCAGCCAAGAGGCCCATGATCACTCTGGATGAACTGCAGAGATCTACAGCTGAGGTGGGAGACTCTGTCCATAGGACAACAATCAGTCGTATATTGCACAAATCTGGCCTTTATGGAAGAGTGGCAAGAAGAAAGCCATTTCTTAAAGATATCCATAAAAAGTGTTGTTTAAAGTTTGCCACAAGCCACCTGGGAGACACACCAAACATGTGGAAGAAGGTGCTCTGGTCAGATGAAACCAAAATTGAACTTTTTGGCAACAATGCAATGGCGTGAAAGCAACACAGCTCATCACCTTGAACACACCATCCCCACTGTCAAACATGGTGGTGGCAGCATCATGGTTTGGGCCTGCTTTTCTTCAGCAGGGACAGGGAAGATGGTTAAAATTGATGGGAAGATGGATGGAGCCAAATACAGGACCATTCTGGAAGAAAACCTGATGGAGTCTGCAAAAGACCTGAGACTGGGACGGAGATTTGTCTTCCAACAAGACAATGATCCAAAATATAAAGCAAAATCTACAATGGAATGGTTCAAAAATAAACATATCCAGGTGTTAGAATGGCCAAGTCAAAGTCCAGACCTGAATCCAATCGAGAATCTGTGGAAAGAACTGAAAACTGCTGTTCACAAATGCTCTCCATCCAACCTCACTGAGCTCGAGCTGTTTTGCAAGGAGGAATGGGAAAAAAATGTCAGTCTCTCGATGTGCAAAACTGATAGAGACATACCCCAAGCGACTTACAGCTGTAATCGCAGCAAAAGGTGGCGCTACAAAGTATTAACTTAAGGGGGCTGAATAATTTTGCACGCCCAATTTTTCAGTTTTTGATTTGTTAAAAAAGTTTTAAATATTCAATAAATGTCGTTCCACTTCATGATTGTGTCCCACTTGTTGTTGATTCTTCACAAAAAAATACAGTTTTATATCTTTATGTTTGAAGCCTGAAATGTGGCAAAAGGTCGCAAAGTTCAAGGGGGCCGAATACTTTCGCAAGGCACTGTAGTTGTAGAAATCTTCTCGCAGCCGGACAACTTTCTCATGGTTTCTGGAGGGAAATGCTGTAGGGATGCTCAACCGGTGTCGCTCATTCAGCCGACAGAAACTTTCAACCGGTTTTCCCCATTAAGCAGCGAGTCGGAGTCAGAGGCAGAGCCTTCTGTGATCTCTACTCCTCCCGTTACGGGTTCTGAGACGCCGAAGATTCCCACCATTAGCTCTGACAAATTGAAAACCCTAGTCATTGGCGACTCCATTACCCGCAGTATTAGACTTAAAACGAATCATCCAGCGATCATACACTGTTTACCAGGGGGCAGAGCTACCGACGTTAAGGCTAATCTGAAGATGGTGCTGGCTAAAGCTAAAACTGGCGAGTGTAGAGAGTATTGAGATGTTATCCTCATCGGCACCAACGATGTTAGAATGAAACAGTCAGAGGTCACCAAGCGCAACATAGCTTCAGCGTGTAAATCAGCTAGAAAGATTTGTCGGCATCGAGTAATTGTCTCTGGCCCCCTCCCAGTTATAGGGAGTGATGAGCTCTACAGCAGAGTCTCACAACTCAATCGCTGGTTGAAAACTGTTTTCTGCCCCTCCCAAAAGATAGAATTTGTAGATAATTGGCCCTCTTTCTGGGACTCACCCACAAACAGGACCAAGCCTGACTTGCTTGAGGAGTGCCGGGCTCCATCCTAGCTGGAGGGGTGCTCTCATCTTATCTACCAACATAGACAGGGCTCTAACTCTTCTAGCTCCACAATGAGATAGGGTGCAGGCCAGGCAGCAGGCTGTTAGCCAGCCTGCCAGCTTAGTGGAGTCTGCCACTAGCACAGTCAGTGTAGTCAGCTCAGCTATCTCCATTGAGACCGTGTCTGTGCCTCGACCTAGGTTGGGCAAAACTAAACATGGAGGTGTTCGCCTTAGCAATCTCACTAGGATAAAGACCTCCTCCAGTCCTGCCATTATTGAAAGAGATTGTGATACCTAACATCTCAAAATAGGGCTACTTAATGTTAGATCCCTCACTTCCAAGGCAGTTGTAGTCAATGAACTAATCACTGATCATAATCTTGATGTGATTGGCCTGACTGAAACATGGCTTAAGCCTGATGAATTTGCTGTGCTAAATGAGGCCTCACCTTCTGGTTACACTAGTGACCATACCCCCCACGCATCCTGTAAAGGCGGAGGTGTTGCTAACATTTACGATACCAAATTTCAATTTACAAAAAAAAAAAAGACTGCGTTTTCGTCTTTTGAGCTTCTAGTCATGAAATCTATGCAGCTCAACTCAATCACTTTTTATAGCTACTGATTACAGGCCTCCTGGGCCATATACAGCGTTCCTCATTGAGTTCCCAGAATTCCTATCGGACCTTGTAGTCATAGCAGATAATATTAAAATTTTTGGTGACTTTAAAATTCACATAGAAAAGTCCACAGACCCACTCCAAAAGGCTTTGGGAGCCATCGTCGACTCAGTGGGTTTTGTCCAACATGTCTCTGGACCTACTCACTGTCCTGTGGAATAAATGTTGTGGATCTTAATGTTTTTCCTCATAATCCTGGACTATCGGACCACCATTTTATTACGTTTGCAATTGCAACAAATAATCTGCTCAGACCCCAACCAAGGAGCATCAAAAGTTGTGCTATAAATTCTCAGACAACACAGATTCCTTGATGCCCTTCAAGATTCCCTCCACCTACCCAAGGACGTCAGAGGACAAAAGTCAGTTAACCACCTAACTGAGGAATTCAATGTAATCTTGCGCAATACCCTAGATGCAGTCGCACCCCTAAAAACCAAAAACATTTGTCATAAGAAACTAGCTCCCTGGTACACAGAAAATACCCGAGCTCTGAAGCAAGCTTCCAGAAAATTGGAACGGAAATGGCGCCACACCAAACTGGAAGTCTTCCAACTAGCTTGGAAAGACAGTACCGTGCAGTATCGAAGAGCCCTCACTGCTGCTCGATCTCCTAGTCGCAAAGCTAACTGAAAAGCAGTATTCCCCAAGAGAGGATGGCTTTCATTTCAAAAGATCATGATCATTAGAAAGCAAATTACGGACTCCTCTTTAAATCTGCGTATTCCTGAGTCTGCACAACTCTGCCAGGACCTAGGATCAAGAGAGACACTCACATTTTTTAATACTATATCTCTTGACACAATGATGAAAATGATTATGGTCTCTAAACCTTCAAGCTGCACACTGGACCCTATTCCAACTAAACTACTGAAAGAGCTGCTTCCTGTGCATGGCCCTCCTATGTTGAACATAATAAACGGCTCTCTAAACACCGGATGTGTACCAAACTCACTAAAAGTGGCAGTAATAAAGCCTCTCTTGAAAAAGCCAAACCTTGACCCAGAAAACATAAAAACGAATCAGCCTATATCGAATCTCCCATTCCTCTTAAAAATGTTAGGAAAAGCTGTTGTGCAGCAACTCATTGCCTTCCTGAAGACAAACAATGTATACGATGGGGTTTTAGACCTCATCATGGCTCTGTTTTAGGACCACTATTGTTTTCACTACATATTTTACCTCTTGGTGAAGTCATTCGGAAACATAATGTTAACATTCACTGCTATTCGGACACACAGCTGTACATTTCGATGAAACATGGTGAAGCCCCAAAATTGCCCTCGCTAGAAGCCTGTGTTTCAGACATAAGGAAGTGGATGGCGGCAAATGCTCTACTTTTATACTCAGACAAAACAGAGATACCTGACATGATGACTCCTTGCTGTCCCCAGTCCACCTGGCCGTGCTGCTGCTCCAGTTTCAACTGTTCTGCCTTATTATTATTTGACCATGCTGGTCATTTATGAACATTTGAACATCTTGGCCATGTTCTGTTATAATCTCCACCCGGCACAGCCAGAAGAGGACTGGCCACCCCACATATGCTCTTTCTAATTCTCTCTTTCTTTCTCTCTCTCGGAGGACCTGAGTGGGGTTGGGGTGGGGTTATATCCTGCCTGGCCCTGTCCGGGGGTATCATCGGATGGGGCCACAGTGTCTCCTGACCCCTCCTGTCTCAGCCTCCAGTATTTATGCTGCAGTAGTTAATGTGTCGGGGGGCTAGGGTCAGTTTGTTATATCTGGAGTATTTCTCCGGTCTTATCAGGTGTCCTGTGTGAATTTAAGTATGCTCTCTCTAGTTCTCTCTGTCTTTCTTTCTCTCGGAGGACCTGAGCCCTAGGACCATTCCTCAGGACTACCTGGCATGATGACTTCTTGTTGTCCCCAGTCCACCTGGCCGTGCTGCTGCTCCAGTTTCAACTGTTCTGCCTGCGGCTATGGAATCCTGACCTGTTCATCGGACCTGCTACCTTGTCCCAGACCTGCTGTTTTCAACTCTCTAGAGACAGCAGGAGCGGTGGAGATACTATCAATGCTCAGCTATGAAATGCCAACTGACATTTACTCGAGGTGCTGACTTGTTGCACCCTCAACATCCACTGAGATTATTATTATTTGACCCTGCTGGTCATCTATGAACATTTGAACATCTTGGCCATGTTCTGTTATAATCTCCACCCGGCACAGCCAGAAGAGGACTGGCCACCCCTCATAGCCTGGTTCCTCTCTAGGTTTCTTCCTAGGTTCTGGCCTTTCTAGGGAGTAGTCAGTTTTACGAGGGTATGTTTGGCAGCATGAGTGAAGGAGGCTTTGTTTCAAAATAGGAAGCCGATTCTAGATGTCATTTTGGATTGGAGATGCTTAATGTGAGTCTGGAAGGAGAGTTTACAGTCTAACCAGACACCGAGGTATTTGTAGTTGTCCACATATTCAGAACCGAGTCAGAACCGTCCAGAGTAGTGATGCTAGACGGGCGGCAGTAATACCCATTATAACCATGTAGAGTACAGCAGTAATATCCATTATAACCATGTAGAGTACAGCAGTAATACCCATTATAACCATGTAGAGGACAGCAGTAATACCCATTATAACCATGTAGAGGACAGCAGTAATACCCATTATAACCATGTAGAGGACAGCAGTAATACCCATTATAACCATGTAGAGGACAGCAGTAATACCCATTATAACCATGTAGAGGACAGCAGTAATACTCATTATAACCATGTAGAGGACAGCAGTAATACCTATAATAACCATGTAGAGTACAGCAGTAATACCCATTATAACCATGTAGAGGACAGCAGTAATACCCATTATAACCATGTAGAGTATAGCAGTAATACCCATTATAACCATGTAGCAGTAATACCCATAATAACCATGTAGAGGACAGCAGTAATACCTATAACCATGTAGAGTACAGCAGTAATACCCATTATAACCATGTAGAGTACAGCAGTAATACCCATTATAACCATGAGGAGGACAGCAGTAATACCCATTATAACCATGAGGAGGACAGCAGTAATATCCATTATAACCATGAGGAGGACAGCAGTAATATCCATTATAACCATGTAGAGTACAGCAGTAATACCCAATATAACCATGAGGAGGACAGCAGTAATACCCATTATAACCATGAGGAGGACAGCAGTAATACCCATTATAACCATGAGGAGGACAGCAGTAATACCCATTATAACCATGTAGAGGACAGCAGTAATATCCATTATAACCATGAGGAGGACAGCAGTAATATCCATAATAACCAGTATGTGGACAGAAGAGGTTAATGACTTTCCATGTTTAATGACCCCTCATCATCTAGATGGGACATTCCTTTGGTTAATGAAATGCTACAGACACTGGCACACACTCTTTACCCTGTGAAGTTCCTCTTGCTAATGTTTCTCCTGTCCCCATCTGGCTCCCTCCTAGACCACCCTGGTTCCTCCCTAGACCACCCTGGTTCCTCCCTAGACCACCCTGGCTCCCTCCCTAGACCACCCTGGCTCCTCCCTAGACCACCCTGGCTCCCTCCCTAGACCACCCTGGTTCCTCCCTAGACCACCCTGGTTCCTTCCTAGACCACCCTGGCTCCCTCCCTAGACCACCCTGGCTCCCTCCCTAGACCACCCTGGTTCCTCCCTAGACCACCCTGGTTCCGCCCTAGACCACCCTGGTTCCTCCCTAGACCACCCTGGTTCCTCCCTAGACCACCCTGGTTCCGCCCTAGACCACCCTGGTTCCTCCCTAGACCACCCTGGTTCCGCCCTAGACCACCCTGGTTCCGCAATAGACCACCCTGGTTCCTCCCTAGACCACCCTGGCTCCCTCCCTAGACCACCCTGGCTCCCTCCTAGACCACCCTGGTTCCTCCCTAGACCACCCTGGCTCCCTCTCTAGACCACCCTGGCTCCCTCCTAGACCACCCTGGCTCCCTCCCTAGACCACCCTGGCTCCCTCCTAGACCACCCTGGTTCCTCCCTAGACCACCCTGGCTCCCTCCCTAGACCACCCTGGCTCCCTCCTAGACCACCCTGGCTCCCTCCTAGACCACCCTGGCTCGGACAGGAATGTGCTTTGTAGTTGTGCTGTTCCGTCCTAGACCACCCTGGCTCCTCCCCTAGACCACCCTGGCTCCCCCCTAGACCACCCTGGTTCCTCCCTAGACCACCCTGGCTCCTCCCCTAGACCACCCTGGCTCCTCCCCTAGACCACCCTGGCTCCTCCCCTAGACCACCCTGGCTCCTCCCCTAGACCACCCTGGCTCCTCCCCTAGACCACCCTGGCTCCCCCCCAAGACCACCCTGGCTCCCCCCTAGAACACCCTGGCTCCCTCCTAGACCACCGTGGCTCCTCCCCTAGACCACCCTGGCTCCTCCCCTAGACCACCCTGGCTCCTCCCCTAGACCACCCTGGCTCCTCCCCTAGACCACCCTTGCTCGGACAGGAATGTGCTTTGTAGTTGTGGTGTTCCGTCCTAGACCACACTGGCTCCTCCCCTAGACCACCCTGGCTCCTCCCTAGACCACCCTGGCTCCGTCCTAGACCACCCTGGCTCCAGTGTTATATGGTCTGAGTTCAGAGCTACAGTGTTATAACCCTGAGTTCAGAGCTACAGTTTAATAAATCTGAGTTCAGAGCTACAGTGATATATGGTCTGAGTTCAGAGCTACAGTGTTATATGGTCTGAGTTCAGAGCTACAGTGTTATATGGTCTCAGTTCAGAGCTACAGTGTTATATGGTCTCAGTTCAGAGCTACAGTGTTATATGGTCTCAGTTCAGAGCTACAGCGTTATATGGTCTGAGTTCAGAGCTACAGTGTTATATGGTCTGAGTTCAGAGCTACAGTGTTATAACCCTGAGTTCAGAGCTACAGTGTTATATGGTCTGAGTTCAGAGCTACAGTGTTATATGGTCTGAGTTCAGAGCTACAGTGTTATATGGTCTGAGTTCAGAGCTACAGTGTTATAACCCTGAGTTCAGAGCTACAGTGTTATATGGTCTGAGTTCAGAGCTACAGTGTTATATGGTCTGAGTTCAGAGCTACAGTGTTATATGGTCTGAGTTCAGAGCTACAGTGTTATAACCCTGAGTTCAGAGCTACAGTGTTATATGGTCTGCGTTCAGAGCTACAGTGTTATAACCCTGAGTTCAGAGCTACAGTGTTATATGGTCTGAGTTCAGAGCTACAGTGTTATAACCCTGAGTTCAGAGCTACAGTGTTATATGGTCTGAGTTCAGAGCTACAGTGTTATATGGTCTGAGTTCAGAGCTACAGTGTTATATAGTCTGAGTTCAGAGCTACAGTGTTTAACCCTGAGTTCAGAGCTACAGTGTTATATGGTCTGAGTTCAGAGCTACAGTGTTATATGGTCTGAGTTCAGAGCTACAGTGTTATATGGTCTGAGTTCAGAGCTACAGTGTTATATGGTCTGAGTTCAGAGCTACAGTGTTATATGGTCTCAGTTCAGAGCTACAGTGTTATATGGTCTGAGTTCAGAGCTACAGTGTTATATGGTCTGAGTTCAGAGCTACAGTGTTATATGGTCTGAGTTCAGAGCTACAGTGTTATAACCCTGAGTTCAGAGCTACAGTGTTATATGGTCTGCGTTCAGAGCTACAGTGTTATATCCCTGAGTTCAGAGCTACAGTGTTATATGGTCTGAGTTCAGAGCTACAGTGTTATATGGTCTGAGTTCAGAGCTACAGTGTTATATGGTCTGAGTTCAGAGCTACATTGTTATATGGTCTCAGTTCAGAGCTACAGTGTTATAACCCTGAGTTCAGAGCTACAGTGTAATATGGTCTGAGTTCAGAGCTACAGTGTTATATGGTCTGAGTTCAGAGCTACAGTGTTATATGGTCTGAGTTCAGAGCTACAGTGTTATAACCCTGAGTTCAGAGCTACAGTGTTATATGGTCTGAGTTCAGAGCTACAGTGTTATATGGTCTGAGTTCAGAGCTACAGTGTTATATGGTCTGAGTTCAGAGCTACAGTGTTATATGGTCTGAGTTCAGAGCTACAGTGTTATATGGTCTCAGTTCAGAGCTACAGTGTTATATGGTCTGAGTTCAGAGCTACAGTGTTATATGGTCTGAGTTCAGAGCTACAGTGTTATATGGTCTGAGTTCAGAGCTACAGTGTTATAACCCTGAGTTCAGAGCTACAGTGTTATATGGTCTGCGTTCAGAGCTACAGTGTTATATCCCTGAGTTCAGAGCTACAGTGTTATATGGTCTGAGTTCAGAGCTACAGTGTTATATGGTCTGAGTTCAGAGCTACAGTGTTATATGGTCTGAGTTCAGAGCTACATTGTTATATGGTCTCAGTTCAGAGCTACAGTGTTATAACCCTGAGTTCAGAGCTACAGTGTAATATGGTCTGAGTTCAGAGCTAGTGTTATAACCCTGAGTTCAGAGCTACAGTGTAATATGGTCTGAGTTCAGAGCTACAGTGTTATATGGTCTGAGTTCAGAGCTACAGTGTTATAACCCTGAGTTCAGAGCTACAGTGTTTAACCCTGAGTTCAGAGCTACAGTGTTATAACCCTGAGTTCAGAGCTAGTGTTATAACCCTGAGTTCAGAGCTACAGTGTTATATGGTCTGAGTTCAGAGCTAGTGTTATATGGTCTGAGTTCAGAGCTACAGTGTTATATGGTCTGAGTTCAGAGCTACAGTGTTATATGGTCTGAGTTCAGAGCTACAGTGTTATATGGTCTGAGTTCAGAGCTACAGTGTTTAACCCTGAGTTCAGAGCTACAGTGTTATAACCCTGAGTTCAGAGCTACAGTGTTATATGGTCTGAGTTCAGAGCTACAGGGTTATATGGTCTGAGTTCAGAGCTACAGTGTTATATGGTCTGAGTTCAGAGCTACAGCGTAATAACCCTGAGTTCAGAGCTACAGTGTTATAACCCTGAGTTCAGAGCTACAGTGTTATATGGTCTGAGTTCAGAGCTACAGTGTTATATGGTCTGAGTTCAGAGCTACAGTGTTATATGGTCTGAGTTCAGAGCTACAGTGTTATATGGTCTGAGTTCAGAGCTACAGTGTTATATGGTCTCAGTTCAGAGCTACAGTGTTATATGGTCTGAGTTCAGAGCTAGTGTTATATGGTCTGAGTTCAGAGCTACAGTGTTATATGGTCTGAGTTCAGAGCTACAGTGTTATATGGTCTGAGTTCAGAGCTACAGTGTTATATGGTCTGAGTTCAGAGCTACAGTGTTATAACCCTGAGTTCAGAGCTACAGTGTTATATGGTCTGAGTTCAGAGCTACAGTGTTATATGGTCTGAGTTCAGAGCTACAGCGTAATAACCCTGAGTTCAGAGCTACAGTGTTATATGGTCTGAGTTCAGAGCTACAGTGTTATAACCCTGAATTCAAAGCTACAGTGTTATATGGTCTGAGTTCAGAGCTACAGTGTAATAACCCTGAGTTCAGAGCTACAGTGTTATATGGTCTCAGTTCAGAGCTACAGTGTAATAACCCTGAGTTCAGAGCTACAGTGTTATATGGTCTGAGTTCAGAGCTACAGTGTTATAACCCTGAGTTCAGAGCTACAGTGTTATAACCCTGAGTTCAGAGCTACAGTGTTATAACCCTGAGTTCAGAGCTACAGTGTTATAACCCTGAGTTCAGAGCTACAGTGTTATAACCCTGAGTTCAGAGCTGCAGTGTTATATGGTCTGAGTTCAGAGCTACAGTGTAATAACCCTGAGTTCAGAGCTACAGTGTTATAACCCTGAGTTCAGAGCTACAGTGTTATAACCCTGAGTTCAGAGCTACAGTGTTATATGGTCTGAGTTCAGAGCTACAGTGTTATATGGTCTGAGTTCAGAGCTACAGTGTTAAACCCTGAGTTCAGAGCTACAGTGTTATATGGTCTGAGTTCAGAGCTACAGTGTTATAACCCTGAGTTCAGAGCTACAGTGTTATAACCCTGAGTTCAGAGCTACAGTGTTATATGGTCTGAGTTCAGAGCTACAGTGTTATAACCCTGAGTTCAGAGCTACAGTGTTATATGGTCTGCGTTCAGAGCTACAGTGTTATATCCCTGAGTTCAGAGCTACAGTGTTATATGGTCTGAGTTCAGAGCTACAGTGTTATATGGTCTGAGTTCAGAGCTACAGTGTTATATGGTCTGAGTTCAGAGCTACATTGTTATATGGTCTCAGTTCAGAGCTACAGTGTTATAACCCTGAGTTCAGAGCTACAGTGTAATATGGTCTGAGTTCAGAGCTAGTGTTATAACCCTGAGTTCAGAGCTACAGTGTAATATGGTCTGAGTTCAGAGCTACAGTGTTATATGGTCTGAGTTCAGAGCTACAGTGTTATAACCCTGAGTTCAGAGCTACAGTGTTTAACCCTGAGTTCAGAGCTACAGTGTTATAACCCTGAGTTCAGAGCTAGTGTTATAACCCTGAGTTCAGAGCTACAGTGTTATATGGTCTGAGTTCAGAGCTAGTGTTATATGGTCTGAGTTCAGAGCTACAGTGTTATATGGTCTGAGTTCAGAGCTACAGTGTTATATGGTCTGAGTTCAGAGCTACAGTGTTATATGGTCTGAGTTCAGAGCTACAGTGTTTAACCCTGAGTTCAGAGCTACAGTGTTATAACCCTGAGTTCAGAGCTACAGTGTTATATGGTCTGAGTTCAGAGCTACAGGGTTATATGGTCTGAGTTCAGAGCTACAGTGTTATATGGTCTGAGTTCAGAGCTACAGCGTAATAACCCTGAGTTCAGAGCTACAGTGTTATAACCCTGAGTTCAGAGCTACAGTGTTATATGGTCTGAGTTCAGAGCTACAGTGTTATATGGTCTGAGTTCAGAGCTACAGTGTTATATGGTCTGAGTTCAGAGCTACAGTGTTATATGGTCTGAGTTCAGAGCTACAGTGTTATATGGTCTGAGTTCAGAGCTAGTGTTATATGGTCTGAGTTCAGAGCTACAGTGTTATATGGTCTGAGTTCAGAGCTACAGTGTTATATGGTCTGAGTTCAGAGCTACAGTGTTATATGGTCTGAGTTCAGAGCTACAGTGTTATAACCCTGAGTTCAGAGCTACAGTGTTATATGGTCTGAGTTCAGAGCTACAGTGTTATATGGTCTGAGTTCAGAGCTACAGCGTAATAACCCTGAGTTCAGAGCTACAGTGTTATATGGTCTGAGTTCAGAGCTACAGTGTTATAACCCTGAATTCAAAGCTACAGTGTTATATGGTCTGAGTTCAGAGCTACAGTGTAATAACCCTGAGTTCAGAGCTACAGTGTTATATGGTCTCAGTTCAGAGCTACAGTGTAATAACCCTGAGTTCAGAGCTACAGTGTTATATGGTCTGAGTTCAGAGCTACAGTGTTATAACCCTGAGTTCAGAGCTACAGTGTTATAACCCTGAGTTCAGAGCTACAGTGTTATAACCCTGAGTTCAGAGCTACAGTGTTATAACCCTGAGTTCAGAGCTACAGTGTTATAACCCTGAGTTCAGAGCTGCAGTGTTATATGGTCTGAGTTCAGAGCTACAGTGTAATAACCCTGAGTTCAGAGCTACAGTGTTATAACCCTGAGTTCAGAGCTACAGTGTTATAACCCTGAGTTCAGAGCTACAGTGTTATATGGTCTGAGTTCAGAGCTACAGTGTTATATGGTCTGAGTTCAGAGCTACAGTGTTATATGGTCTGAGTTCAGAGCTACAGTGTTATATGGTCTCAGTTCAGAGCTACAGTGTTATAACCCTGAGTTCAGAGCTACAGTGTTATATGGTCTGAGTTCAGAGCTACAGTGTTATATGGTCTGAGTTCAGAGCTACAGTGTTATAACCCTGAGTTCAGAGCTACAGTGTTATATGGTCTGCGTTCAGAGCTACAGTGTTATATCCCTGAGTTCAGAGCTACAGTGTTATATGGTCTGAGTTCAGAGCTACAGTGTTATATGGTCTGAGTTCAGAGCTACAGTGTTATATGGTCTGAGTTCAGAGCTACATTGTTATATGGTCTCAGTTCAGAGCTACAGTGTTATAACCCTGAGTTCAGAGCTACAGTGTAATATGGTCTGAGTTCAGAGCTAGTGTTATAACCCTGAGTTCAGAGCTACAGTGTAATATGGTCTGAGTTCAGAGCTACAGTGTTATATGGTCTGAGTTCAGAGCTACAGTGTTATAACCCTGAGTTCAGAGCTACAGTGTTTAACCCTGAGTTCAGAGCTACAGTGTTATAACCCTGAGTTCAGAGCTAGTGTTATAACCCTGAGTTCAGAGCTACAGTGTTATATGGTCTGAGTTCAGAGCTAGTGTTATATGGTCTGAGTTCAGAGCTACAGTGTTATATGGTCTGAGTTCAGAGCTACAGTGTTATATGGTCTGAGTTCAGAGCTACAGTGTTATATGGTCTGAGTTCAGAGCTACAGTGTTTAACCCTGAGTTCAGAGCTACAGTGTTATAACCCTGAGTTCAGAGCTACAGTGTTATATGGTCTGAGTTCAGAGCTACAGTGTTATATGGTCTGAGTTCAGAGCTACAGTGTTATATGGTCTGAGTTCAGAGCTACAGCGTAATAACCCTGAGTTCAGAGCTACAGTGTTATAACCCTGAGTTCAGAGCTACAGTGTTATATGGTCTGAGTTCAGAGCTACAGTGTTATATGGTCTGAGTTCAGAGCTACAGTGTTATATGGTCTGAGTTCAGAGCTACAGTGTTATATGGTCTGAGTTCAGAGCTACAGTGTTATATGGTCTGAGTTCAGAGCTACAGTGTTATATGGTCTCAGTTCAGAGCTACAGTGTTATATGGTCTGAGTTCAGAGCTACAGTGTTATATGGTCTGAGTTCAGAGCTACAGTGTTATATGGTCTGAGTTCAGAGCTACAGTGTTATAACCCTGAGTTCAGAGCTACAGTGTTATATGGTCTGCGTTCAGAGCTACAGTGTTATAACCCTGAGTTCAGAGCTACAGTGTTATATGGTCTGAGTTCAGAGCTACAGTGTTATATGGTCTGAGTTCAGAGCTACAGTGTTATATGGTCTGAGTTCAGAGCTACAGTGTTATATGGTCTGAGTTCAGAGCTACAGTGTTATATGGTCTCAGTTCAGAGCTACAGTGTTATATGGTCTGAGTTCAGAGCTAGTGTTATATGGTCTGAGTTCAGAGCTACAGTGTTATATGGTCTGAGTTCAGAGCTACAGTGTTATATGGTCTGAGTTCAGAGCTACAGTGTTATATGGTCTGAGTTCAGAGCTACAGTGTTATAACCCTGAGTTCAGAGCTACAGTGTTATATGGTCTGAGTTCAGAGCTACAGTGTTATATGGTCTGAGTTCAGAGCTACAGCGTAATAACCCTGAGTTCAGAGCTACAGTGTTATATGGTCTGAGTTCAGAGCTACAGTGTTATATGGTCTGAGTTCAGAGCTACGTTGTTATATGGTCTCAGTTCAGAGCTACAGTGTTATAACCCTGAGTTCAGAGCTACAGTGTAATATGGTCTGAGTTCAGAGCTACAGTGTTATATGGTCTGAGTTCAGAGCTAGTGTTATAACCCTGAGTTCAGAGCTACAGTGTAATATGGTCTGAGTTCAGAGCTACAGTGTTATATGGTCTGAGTTCAGAGCTACAGTGTTATAACCCTGAGTTCAGAGCTACAGTGTTTAACCCTGAGTTCAGAGCTACAGTGTTATAACCCTGAGTTCAGAGCTAGTGTTATAACCCTGAGTTCAGAGCTACAGTGTTATATGGTCTGAGTTCAGAGCTAGTGTTATATGGTCTGAGTTCAGAGCTACAGTGTTATATGGTCTGAGTTCAGAGCTACAGTGTTATATGGTCTGAGTTCAGAGCTACAGTGTTATATGGTCTGAGTTCAGAGCTACAGTGTTATAACCCTGAGTTCAGAGCTACAGTGTTATATGGTCTGAGTTCAGAGCTACAGTGTTATATGGTCTGAGTTCAGAGCTACAGCGTAATAACCCTGAGTTCAGAGCTACAGTGTTATATGGTCTGAGTTCAGAGCTACAGTGTTATAACCCTGAGTTCAAAGCTACAGTGTTATATGGTCTGAGTTCAGAGCTACAGTGTAATAACCCTGAGTTCAGAGCTACAGTGTTATATGGTCTCAGTTCAGAGCTACAGTGTAATAACCCTGAGTTCAGAGCTACAGTGTTATATGGTCTGAGTTCAGAGCTACAGTGTTATAACCCTGAGTTCAGAGCTACAGTGTTATAACCCTGAGTTCAGAGCTACAGTGTTATAACCCTGAGTTCAGAGCTACAGTGTTATAACCCTGAGTTCAGAGCTGCAGTGTTATAACCCTGAGTTCAGAGCTGCAGTGTTATATGGTCTGAGTTCAGAGCTACAGTGTAATAACCCTGAGTTCAGAGCTACAGTGTTATAACCCTGAGTTCAGAGCTACAGTGTTATAACCCTGAGTTCAGAGCTACAGTGTTATATGGTCTGAGTTCAGAGCTACAGTGTTATATGGTCTGAGTTCAGAGCTACAGTGTTAAACCCTGAGTTCAGAGCTACAGTGTTATATGGTCTGAGTTCAGAGCTACAGTGTTATAACCCTGAGTTCAGAGCTACAGTGTTATAACCCTGAGTTCAGAGCTACAGTGTTATATGGTCTGAGTTCAGAGCTACAGTGTAATATGGTCTGAGTTCAGAGCTACAGTGTAATAACCCTGAGTTCAGAGCTACAGTGTTATATGGTCTGAGTTCAGAGCTACAGTGTTATATGATCTGAGTTCAGAGCTACAGTGTTATATGGTCTGAGTTCAGAGCTACAGTGTTATATGGTCTGAGTTCAGAGCTACAGTGTTATAACCCTGAGTTCAGAGCTACAGTGTTATATGGTCTGAGTTCAGAGCTACAGTGTAATAACCCTGAGTTCAGAGCTACAGTGTTATAACCCTGAGTTCAGAGCTACAGTGTTATATGGTCTGAGTTCAGAGCTACAGTGTTATATGATCTGAGTTCAGAGCTACAGTGTTATATGGTCTGAGTTCAGAGCTACAGTGTTATAACCCTGAGTTCAGAGCTACAGTGTTATTGAAGTTTAAAGGCAACGTTAGTGGAGACAGCGTTTACGGTACACGCTGCATATATCTGCTCAATGGGAAAATACTTGTATATTTCAAGCTCGCCAAAGCACTGAAACCGGGCGGTCAACCTGTAGCATGGAAGGTCTGCGTTATCGTCTCAGAACATTGACATTTTATAGGCAGATTGAATGGAGCTCTAACCAAGATGAAATGAAACAGCCGACAGCATCCTTTCACCTTCTTTATTAGGAGTGCAGTGACCTCTGGCACCAGGATGGTGTGGGTTCATTTACCAACAATACAAATCAGATCATTGGCAGACTGTAGAGAACAATACAATCAGATCAATGGCAGACTGTAGAGAACAATACAATCAGATCATTGGCAGACTGTAGAGAACAATACAATCAGATCATTGGCATGATATGGTCTATGGATCTTTTAGTATGGAGTCTTACTGTGGAGAGACATTGACAGGAAGTAACAGGCAGACAGGAAGTGGAAACAGAAATCAGCTGAGAGGAGGAAGGAGCTTTAAGGGTTTAACATTGTGTTATGGTGAAGAGAACTTGACCTGGAAGAGAAGGTGAGTGGACAGAGATGTTCCATGATGACATTCAGCCAGACAGACCCAGTTTACAGCTTCCTGCAGGGAGATGACTACAACATAGTGGGTTTCATAGCAGCTCTTCCTCTCCCAGTGGTTGAGAGGAGAGTGACCTACACTGTGAAGAGTTAAAGGCCTAACTACAGCAGTGGATCAGACCATAGCTGATACTGTCCCTGCCTGTTCCTCTCAGGTACAGTCCCCTGTCCCAACGCCACAGATCCATCAGAGAGAATCAGGCTGTATATTTTCCAGAGCCAGTCAGTCAGTCAGTGAAGAGTGGCCTCTAGCGCTTCCTGGTGGAGAGAGTGGAGGAGGGACGGTTCAGGCTGAGCTGAGGGAAGTGAACTGTGGGGGTTCTGGCTGTGGGACCGTAGAGACCCAGGTTACGGGCTGCAGCTGACCTCCTGTGCTGTTTCACACTCGGGAAGGGAGAGAACACCTGCTGGGGGGTGGCCCTGGGTTGATCCTGGGGCGTGGAGGGGCAGGAGAGAGGGAGGGAGGGGGATAGCGGTGTACCAGGAGTATGGGGGTTAGTGAGGGTAACAGGGGGTGGGGGGTTAGTGATGGTAACAGGGGGAGGGGGGTTAGTGATGGTAACAGGGGGAGAGGGGTTAGTGATGGTAACAGGAGGAGGGGGGTTAGTGAGGGTACCAGGGGGAGGGGGGTTAGAGAGGGTATCAGGAGTGGGGGGGTTAGTGAGGGTACCAGGAGTGGGGGGGTTAGAGAGGGTAACAGGGGGAAGGGGGTTATAGAGGGTGCCAGGGGGAGGGGAGTTAGAGAGGGGAGTAGGGGGGTTAGAGAGGGGAGGAGGAGGGGGATTAGTGAGGGTACCAGGGGGAGGGGGGTTAGAGAGGGGAGTAGGGGGGTTAGAGAGGGTAACAGGAGGAGGGGGCTTAGAGAGGGTACCAGGAGTGGGGGGGTTAGAGAGGGTAACAGGAGTAGGGGGGTTAGAGAGGGTAACAGGGGGAGGGGGGTTAGAGCGGGTAACAGGGGGAGGGGGGTTAGAGAGGGTAACAGGGGGAGAGGTGTTAGTGAGGGTAACAGGGGGAGGGGGGTTAGAGAGGGTAACAGGGGGAGGGGGGTTAGTGAGGGTAACAGGAGTAGTGGCGTTAGAGAGGGTAACAGGGGGAGAGGTGTTAGTGAGGGTAACAGGAGTAGTGGCGTTAGAGAGGGTAACAGGGGGAGAGGTGTTAGTGAGGGTAACAGGGGGAGAGGTGTTAGTGAGGGTAACAGGGGGAGGGGGGTTAGAGAGGGTAACAGGAGTAGTGGCGTTAGAGAGGGTAACAGGGGGAGAGGTGTTAGTGAGGGTAACAGGGGGAGGGGGGTTAGAGAGGGTAACAGGGGGAGAGGTGTTAGTGAGGGTAACAGGGGGAGAGGTGTTAGTGAGGGTAACAGGGCTACCAGGAGAGAGTCTCATACAGTAGATGTTCTGAGAGGAGATTGAAGGGTCAGACTGTTGATGGTGGTGGTGGTGTGATGAGGGTGGTCGAGGAAGAGGAGGCAGGACAGACAGCTCTGGGATGGTGGGAGAGGAGGGTAGTGTGTCTGGGTCAGTCTCTCTAGGAGAGGAGGGTAGTGTGTCTGGGTCAGTCTCTCTAGGAGAGGAGGGTAGTGTGTCTGGGTCAGTCTCTATAGGAGAGCAGGGTAGTGTGTCTGGGTCAGTCTCTCTAGGAGAGGAGGGTAGTGTGTCTGGGTCAGTCTCTCTAGGAGAGGAGGGTAGTGGAGGTTGGTCAGTCTCTCTAGGAGAGGAGAGTAGTGGAGGTTGGTCAGTCTCTCTAGGAGAGGAGAGGAGTGGAGGTTGGTCAGTCTCTCTAGGAGATGAGGGTAGTGGAGGTGGGTCAGTCTCTCTAGGAGAGGAGGGTAGTGGAGGTGGGTCAGTCCCTCTAGGAGAGGAGGGTAGCGGAGGTGGGTCAGTCCCTCTAGGAGAGGAGGGTAGTGGAGGTGGGTCAGTCCCTCTAGGAGAGGAGGGTAGTGGAGGTGGGTCAGTCCCTCTAGGAGAGGAGGGTAGTGGAGGTGGGTCAGTCCCTCTAGGAGAGGAGGGTAGTGGAGGTGGGTCAGTCTCTCCAGGAGAGGAGGGTAGTGGAGGTGGGGTCTGGTTTAGTTCTGATCCAGAGTCCAGCTCTAGAGACAACAGGTGCTCCTCCTCTTCCACCACAGCTGGCACCTCCTTACTGGAGGCCTGGGCAGGAGACACAGGGAGGTGACTACCCTCCTCATCATCAGCCTTTCCCTCACCCACTCCATCTCTCTCCTCCGTCTGATGAGGGTGTCTGTCCTCTTCCGTCAGATGAGGGTGTCCGTCCTCCTCCGTCAGATGAGGGTGTCCGTCCTCCTCCGTCAGATGAGGGTGTCCGTCCTCCTCCGACTGATGAGGGTGTCCGTCCTCCTCCGACTGATGAGGGTGTCCGTCCTCCTCCGACTGATGAGGGTGTCCGTCCTCCTCCGACTGATGAGGGTGTCCGTCCTCCTCCGACTGATGAGGGTGTCTGTCCTCCATGTCTCCAAACCCTAGCTGTACCCGTGCCCGGGCTATGTTCCTGCGGTGGGCACGTACGTGGGCGCGCCAGGGGGACCCCACCCTGCTCTGACAGTCTTCAGCCTGAGATACCAGTCTGTTCCTCCCCCTCTCCCCGCTAGGGGTGGGGTTAGGGGCGGGGCCAGGGGTGGCAGGGCTGGACTGTGCCTGAGGCAGGGGGACACCTCGCAGGCTGGAGGGAGAGGAGGGAGGGTGTTTCAGCCTGTTCCTGGGCTTCCTGCCTAGCAACAGGTGGTTGACGACAGGAGAAGGATGTAGCTGAGATGCTAACACGCTGGTGGCTGGACATCTATCTACAGAGAGAACACACACAGGTCAATGTTCTGTCTGCCTATTGCAGCAGCAGGACAATAATAACACCATAGCATGACGTGATCATAAAGAGGATTCCACATGCAGCAATAAGAAACATCTAGCATTAAGACAACAATCTGGCTCTGCCCCAACCTCAGAGCTTACATTTATCATGGGAACAAGATGAAGAAGCTTACAGAGTTACATAAAATACTGCTTTGGGTTATAAGGAGCTTTGAGTCCTGATTACTGAAGACAGACACATCTGGGAGTTAGAAAAATAGTTTGGGGAATAGAAGCTCGGGAGCCAAATCCAATGGAAGTCTGTTACACAAGTAGTAGATTCCTATTAGGTAATGCTGCGTTTAGATGGGGAGCCAACAGGCCAGACAGACTGACACTCTCCTGTCAGTCACAGAGAAGAGCCAGCACCATCCAACCCCAGACCAGCACCATCCAACCCCAGACCAGCTACCAGCAGATCCTCACCCCAGACCAGCAAACAGCAGATCCTCACCCCAGACCAGCTACCAGCAGATCCTCACCCCAGACCAGCTAACAGCAGATCCTGACCCCAGACCAGCTAACAGCAGATCCTGACACCAGACCAGCTAACAGCAGATCCTCACCCCAGACCAGCTAACAGCAGATCCTAACCCCAGACCAGCTAACAGCAGATCCTGACCCCAGACCAGCTAACAGCAGATCCTGACCCCAGACCAGCACCATCCAACCCCAGACCAGCTAACAGCAGATCCTCACCCCAGACCAGCTAACAGCAGATCCTGACCCCAGACCAGCACCATCCAACCCCAGACCAGCTAACAGCAGATCCTAACCCCAGACAAGCTAACAGCAGATCCTGACCCCAGACCAGCTAACAGCAGATCCTGACCCCATACCAGCTAACAGCAGATCCTGACCCCAGACCAGCTAACAGCAGATCCTGACCCCAGACCAGCTAACAGCAGATCCTGACCCCAGACCAGCTAACAGCAGCTCCTGACCCCAGACCAGCTAACAGCAGCTCCTGACCCCAGACCAGATAACAGCAGATCCTCACCCCAGACCAGCTAACAGCAGATCCTAACCCCAGACCAGCTAACAGCAGATCCTGACCCCAGACCAGCTAACAGCAAATCCTGACCCCAGACCAGCTAACAGCAGATCCTGACCCCAGACCAGCTAACAGCAGATCCTCACCCCAGACCTGCTAACAGCAGATCCTGACCCCAGACCAGCTAACAGCAGATCCTCACCCCAGACCAGCTAACAGCAGATCCTCACCCCAGACCAGCTAACAGCAGATCCTCACCCCAGACCTGCTAACAGCAGATCCTCACCCCAGACCAGCTAACAGCAGATCCTGACCCCAGACCAGCTAACAGCAGCCCAGAAACCCCTCTCCGTTCCAGAGCCTGCTGCTTCCTGACAGACAGGTCACAAACACCTCCTCAATCTGTCCATCTACAGACACCACCACCTCCTCAATCTATCCATCTATAGACACCACCACCTCCTCAATCTATCCATCTATAGACACCACCACCTCCTCAATCTATCCATCTATAGACACCACCACCTCCTCAATCTATCCATCTATAGACACCAACACCTCCTCAATCTGTCCATCTACAGACACCACCACCTCCTCAATCTATCCATCTATAGACACCACCACCTCCTCAATCTATCCATCTATAGACACCACCACCTCCTCAATCTATCCATCTATAGACACCACCACCTCCTCAATCTATCCATCTATAGACACCACCACCTCCTCAATCTATCTATCTATAGACACCACCACCTCCTCAATCTATCCATCTATAGACACCACCACCTCCTCAATCTATCCATCTATAGACACCACCACCTCCTCAATCTATCCATCTATGGACACCACCACCTCCTCAATCTATCAATCTATCTATAGACACCACCACCTCCTCAATCTATCCATCTATAGACACCACCACCTCCTCAATCTATCCATCTATGGACACCACCACCTCCTCAATCTATCCATCTATGGACACCACCACCTCCTCAATCTATCCATCTATGGACACCACCACCTCCTCAATCTATCCATCTATGGACACCACCACCTCCTCAATCTATCCATCTATGGACACCACCACCTCCTCAATCTATCCATCTATAGACACCACCACCTCCTCAATCTATCCATCTATGGACACCACCACCTCCTCAATCTATCCATCTATGGACACCACCACCTCCTCAATCTATCAATCTATAGACACCACCACCTCCTCAATCTATCCATCTATAGACACCACCACCTCCTCAATCTATCCATCTATGGACACCACCACCTCCTCAATCTATCCATCTATCGACACCACCACCTCCTCAATCTATCCATCTATAGACACCACCACCTCCTCAATCTATCCATCTACAGACACCACCACCTCCTCAATCTATCCATCTATAGACACCACCACCTCCTCAATCTATCCATCTATAGACACCACCACCTCCTCAATCTATCCATCTATGGACACCACCACCTCCTCAATCTATCCATCTATGGACACCACCACCTCCTCAATCTATCCATCTATAGACACCACCACCTCCTCAATCTATCCATCTATAGACACCACCACCTCCTCAATCTATCCATCTATAGACACCACCACCTCCTCAATCTATCCATCTATCGACACCACCACCTCCTCAATCTATCCATCTATAGACACCACCACCTCCTCAATCTATCCATCTACCGACACCACCACCTCCTCAATCTATCCATCTATAGACATCACCACCTCCTCAATCTATCCATCTATAGACATCACCTCCTCAATCTATCAATCTATAGACACCACCACCACCTCCTCAATCTATCCATCTATAGACACCACCACCTCCTCAATCTATCCATCTATAGACACCACCACCTCCTCAATCTATCCATCTATAGACACCACCACCTCCTCAATCTATCCATCTATAGACACCACCACCTCCTCAATCTATCCATCTACCGACACCACCACCTCCTCAATCTATCCATCTATAGACATCACCTCCTCAATCTATCCATCTATCGACACCACCACCTCCTCCATCTACAGTTGGTGTGACCATCTGTCTGTATAGATTTGATGGTGTGACCATCTGTCTGTATAGGTGTCTGTATAGGTGTGACCACCTGTCTGTATAGGTGTGACCATCTGTCTGTATAGGTGTGACCATCTGTCTGTATAGGTGTGACCATCTGTCTGTATAGGTGTGACCATCTGTCTGTATAGGTGTGACCATCTGTCTGTATAGATGTACGGATCAATATACGTGTGTGTGTGTGTGTGTGCAGCTGCCTGGCCTGTTGTTGTGTAGAGTTGACAGTGTGTGTGTAGAGTTGATAGTGTGTGTGTATGTACAGCTGCCTGGCCTGTTGTTGTGGTGTAGAGTTGACAGCGTGTTACCTGTGTGTACAGTGGGGCAAAAAAGTATTTAGTCAGCCACCAATTGTGCAAGTTCTCCCACGTAAAAAGACGAGAGGCCTGTAATTTTCATCATAGGTACACTTCAACTATGACAGACAAAAAGTGGAAAAAATCCAGAAAATCGCATTGTAGGATTTTTAATGACTTTATTTGCAAATTATGGTGGAAAATAAGTATTTGGTCAATAACAAAAGTTTCTCAATGCTTTGTTATTACCCTTTGTTGGCAATGACAGAGGTCAAACGTTTTCTGTAAGTCTTCACAAGGTTTTCACACTGTTGTTGGTATTTTGGCCCATTCCTCCATGCAGATCTCCTCTAGAGCAGAGATGTTTTGGGGCTGTTGCTGGGCAACACAGATTTTCAACTCCCTCCAAAGATTTTCTATGGGTTTGAGATCTGGAGACTGGGCCACTCCAGGACCTTGAAATGCTTCTGACGAAGCCACTCCGTTGCCCGGGCGGTGTGTTTGGGATCATTGTCATGCTGAAAGACCCAGCCACGTTTCATCTTCAATGCCCTTGCTGATGGAAGGAGGTTTTCACTCAAAATCTCACGATACATGGCCCCATTCATTCTTTCCTTTACACGGATCAGTCGTCCTGGTCCCTTTGCAGAAAAAGAGCCCCAAGGCATGATGTTTCCACCCCCATGCTTCACAGTAGGTATGGTGTTCTTTGGATGCAAATCAGCATTCTTTGTCCTCCAAACACGACGAGTTGAGTTTTTACCAAAAAGTTATATTTTGGTTTCATCTGACCATATGACATTCTCCCAATCTTCTTCTGGATCATCCAAATGCTCTCTAGCAAACTTCAGACGGGCCTGGACATGTACTGGCTTTAGCAGGGGGACACGTCTGGCACTGCAGGATTTGAGTCCCTGGCGGCGCAGTGTGTTACTAATGGTAGGCTTTGTTACTTTGGTCCCAGCTCTCTGCAGGTCATTCACTAGGTCCCCCCCATGTGGTTCTGGGATTTTTGCTCACCGTTCTTGTGATAATTTTGACCCCACGGGGTGAGATCTTGCGTGGAGCCCCAGATCGAGGCAGATTATCAGTGGTCTTGTATGTCTTCCATTTCCCAATAATTGCTCCCACAGTTGATTTCTTCAAACCAAGCTGCTTACCTATTGCAGATTCAGTCTTCCCAGCCTGGTGCTGGTCTACAATTTTGTTTATGGTGTCCTTTGACAGCTCTTTGGTCTTGGCCATAGTGGAGTTTGGAGTCGGACTGTTTGAGGTTGTGGACAGGTGTATTTTATACTGATAACAAGTTCAAACAGGTGCCATTAATACAGGTAACGAGTGGAGCCTCTTAAAGAAGTTACAGGTCTGTGAGAGCCAGAAATCTTGCTTGTTTGTAGGTGACCAAATACTTATTTTCCACCATAATTTGCAAATAATTTCATTAAAAATCCTACAATGTGATTTTCTGGATTTTTTTCCCTCATTTTGTCTGTCTGTCATAGTTGAAGTGTACCTATGATGAAAATTACAGGCCTCTCATCTTTTTAAGTGGGAGAACTTGCACAATTGGTGGCTGACTAAATATATGTTTTTGCCCCACTATGTACAGCTGCCTGGCCTGTTGTTGTGTAGAGTTGACAGTGTGTGTGTGTAGAGTTGTGTGGGGGAATAATCAGAATTAGTTGGGTAACATAGATAAGATGTTTTATTTTCATTATATGCATGTGAGTTACTTCTCATCAGAATGTCTATTTTTGGATAATACTGTTGGCCGGTTGCAGTTATCTGTTCTCTGTCAGGGTTCAGTTACTTGGGCCGCAGAGAGGGGAGAGGTCAAGCTTGTATGTCTGTGTGCCAGTCACTGTGTCTCTGTGATCTTGTCCACGAGGGGTGTATTTGATATATGGATGTTGATGAGGTTTTGTTTTATGTTCTGAGAGCGAGATAAGAACATAGTTTAGGAGACAAACCTGAACGATAATTTATAGCCAATGCTGTCTGACTATGTGTGTCTTTGCTATAAAGGATCTCAGTTGCAATGTGTAAGGGACTCTCAGAGAATTCATTTATAGACACTGAATTGATCTGAGAGTCACAGGGTTGTGATGGAGCTCATATAATTAAAGATGGACTTTATGATAACTCTGACTTGTGTGTGGTTTGCTCTCATGATTTGGTAAATACAGGAAATTTCCATGACATTTGACAGTGTGTGTGTGTTACCTGTGTGTATGTACTGCTGCCTGGCCTGTTGTTGTGTAGAGTTGACAGTGTGTTACCTGTGTGTATGTACTGCTGCCTGGCCTGTTGTGTAGAGTTGACAGTGTGTGTGTAGAGTTGACAGTGTGTGTGTGTAGAGTTAACAGTGTGTTACCTGTGTGTATGTACAGCTGCCTGGCCTGTTGTTGTGTAGAGTTGACAGTGTGTTACCTGTGTGTATGTACAGCTGCCTGGCCTGTTGTTGTGTAGAGTTGACAGTGTGTGTGTGTAGAGTTGACAGTGTGTTACCTGTGTGTATGTACTGCTGCCTGGCCTGTTGTTGTGTAGAGTTGACAGTGTGTGTTTGTGTTACCTGTGTGTATGTACAGCTGCCTGGACTGTTGTTGTGTAGAGTTGACAGTGTGTTACCTGTGTGTATGTACAGCTGCCTGGCCTGTTGTTGTGTAGAGTTGACAGTGTGTTACCTGTGTGTATGTATAGCTGCCTGGCCTGTTGTTGCTGATGTCTCTTGATACGTGAGTATTGTTTCTTCAGAGCGCTGATGTCAGTACTCATCCTCTCCTGCAGCATGCTGTTGATGGCCGCTTGATGCTCCGCTCTGCCGCCACCATCCACCGCCCCAGGACTCAGGTCTGCCATGTTACCGCCCTGCTCCCCCCCACGCTGGTCTGGAGAGGAGAGATTCAAATATCACCTCGGAAATTACCTCAGTGTTGACACCATGTAGAGACACAGCTGTTCCTGTGTTTTCAGGTCTGACATCAACAGCAGCTGACATGACACCTTCCCAGATAACCCTGTCTACCACTACATTAAACTAATGGACCTGGCTGGAGGAGAGAGCAGAGCAGGACTCTAGGTCTACATACACTGCACTGTAAAAGTATGTGGAGACCTGCTCAGCCATCATCTCATTACAAAGTCATGGGCATTAATATGGAGTTGGTCCCTCCTTTGCTGCTATAACAGCCCCCACTCTTCTGGGAAGGCTTTCCACTAGATGTTGGAACATTGTTGCTATAACAGCCTCCACTCTTCTGGGAAGACTTTCCACTAGATGTTGGAACATTGCTGCTATAACAGCCTCTACTCTTCTGGGAAGGCTTTCCACTAGATGTTGGAACATTGCTGCTATAACAGCCTCCACAGAGAGACACTGGTACAAACATTAACTCTTGATGAGGATTAAATCACATGTTATTTGTCACATTCTTGGTAAACAACAGGTGTAGACTAACAGTGAGATGCTGACTTATGGGTCCTGTACATGATAATAGGTAAGAGGTCAGGGGTCAGACCAACCTTTAATGTGTCTCTGGTACCGCTGTAGTTCTGGAGCTAACAGCCCCCCCAGTGGACCCAAACATCCCAACGCTGCTGTCACCACTGCATCTTCATCTTCATCCTCGTCTTCATCACCCTCCCAGCCACCTAGACCACCACTGGAATACATCATCATCATCATCATCACTTCACCAGCCCCAGAGACCTCCTCTGGGATACATCATCACTATACCAGCCCCAGAGACCTCCTCTGGGATACATCATCACTATACCAGCCCCAGAGACCTCCTCTGGGATACATCATCACTATACCAGCCCCAGAGACCTCCTCTGGGATACATCATCACTATACCAGCCCCAGAGACCTCCTCTGGGATACATCATCACTATACCAGCCCCAGAGACCTCCTCTGGGATACATCATCACTATACCAGCCCCAGAGACCTCCTCTGGGATACAACATCATCACTTTACCAGCCCCAGAGACCTCCTCTGGGATACATCATCATCACTTTACCAGCCCCAGAGACCTCCTCTGGGATACATCATCACTATACCAGCCCCAGAGACCTCCTCTGGGATACAACATCATCACTTTACCAGCCCCAGAGACCTCCTCTGGGATACAACATCATCACTTTACCAGCCCCAGAGACCTCCTCTGGGATACAACATCATCATCACTATACCAGCCCCAGAGACCTCCTCTGGGATACAACATCATCACTTTACCAGCCCCAGAGACCTTCTCTGGGATACAACATCACTATACCAGCCCCAGAGACCACCTCTGGGATACATCATCACTATACCAGCCCCAGAGACCTCCTCTGGGATACAACATCATCACTATACCAGCCTCAGAGACCTCCTCTGGGATACAACATCATCACTTCACCAGCCCCAGAGACCTCCTCTGGGATACATCATCACTATACCAGCCCCAGAGACCTCCTCTGGGATTCATCATCATCACTTTACCAGCCCCAGAGACCTCCTCTGGGATACAACATCACTTTATCAGCCCCAGAGACCTCCTCTGGGATACAACATCACTTTATCAGCCCCAGAGACCTCCTCTGGGATACAACATCACTTTACCAGCCCCAGAGACCTCCTCTGGGATACAACATCACTTTACCAGCCCCAGAGACCTCCTCTGGGATACATCATCACTTTACCAGCCCCAGAGACCTCCTCTGGGATACATCATCACTTTACCAGCCCCAGAGACCTCCTCTGGGATACAACATCATCATCACTTTACCAGCCCCAGAGACCTCCTCTGGGATACAACATCATCACTATACCAGCCCCAGAGACCTCCTCTGGGATACAACATCATCATCATCACTTTACCAGCCCCAGAGACCTCCTCTGGGATACAACATCATCATCACTTTACCAGCCCCAGAGACCTCCTCTGGGATACAACATCATCACTTTACCAGGCCCAGAGACCTCCTCTGGGATACAACATCATCATCACTTTACCAGCCCCAGAGACCTCCTCTGAGATACAACATCACTTTACCAGCCTGTAGATATCAGCTGATAGACACACTACGGGACATTGACCAACCTGCCGTTGGGGTTGGAGGTGGGGAAGGGGGTGATGTTGTAGGGACATTGACCAACCTGCCGTTGGGGTTGGAGGTGGGGAAGGGGGTGATGCTGTAGGGACATTGACCAACCTGCCGTTGGGGTTGGAGGTGGGGAAGGGGGTGATGTTGTAGGGACATTGACCAACCTGCCGTTGGGGTTGGAGGTGGGGAAGGGGGTGATGCTGTAGGGACATTGACCAACCTGCCGTTGGGGTTGGAGGTGGGGAAGGGGGTGATGTTGTAGGGACATTGACCAACCTGCCGTTGGGGTTGGAGGTGGGGAAGGGGGTGATGTTGTAGGGACATTGACCAACCTGCCGTTGGGGTTGGAGGTGGGGAAGGGGGTGATGCTGTAGGGACATTGACCAACCTGCCGTTAGGGTTGGAGGTGGGGAAGGGGGTGATGTTGTAGGGACATTGACCAACCTGCCGTTGGGGTTGGAGGTGGGGAAGGTGGTGATGCTGTAGGGACATTGACCAACCTGCCGTTGGGGTTGGAGGTGGAGGTGGGGAAGGGGGTGATGCTGTAGGGACATTGACCAACCTGCCGTTGGGGTTGGAGGTGGAGGTGGGGAAGGGGGTGATGCTGTAGGGACATTGACCAACCTGCCGTTGGGTTGGAGGTGGGGAAGGGGGTGATGCTGTAGGGACATTGACCAACCTGCCGTTGGGGTTGGAGGTGGGGAAGGGGGGGATGCTGTAGGGACATTGACCAACCTGCCGTTGGGGTTGGAGGTGGGGAAGGGGGTGATGCTGTAGGGACATTGACCAACCTGCCGTTGGGGTTGGAGGTGGGGAAGGGGGTGATGTTGTAGGGACATTGACCAACCTGCCATTGGGGTTGGAGGTGGGGAAGGGGGTGATGCTGTAGGGACATTGACCAACCTGCCGTTGGGGTTGGAGGTGGGGAAGGGGGTGATGTTGTAGGGACATTGACCAACCTGCCGTTGGGGTTGGAGGTGGGGAAGGGGGTGATGCTGTAGGGACATTGACCAACCTGCCGTTGGGGTTGGAGGTGGAGGTGGGGAAGGGGGTGATGCTGTAGGGACATTGACCAACCTGCCGTTGGGGTTGGAGGTGGAGGTGGGGAAGGGGGTGATGCTGTAGGGACATTGACCAACCTGCCGTTGGGGTTGGAGGTGGGGAAGGGGGTGATGCTGTAGGGACATTGACCAACCTGCCGTTGGGGTTGGAGGTGGGGAAGGGGGGGATGCTGTAGGGACATTGACCAACCTGCCGTTGGGGTTGGAGGTGGGGAAGGGGGTGATGCTGTAGGGACATTGACCAACCTGCCGTTGGGGTTGGAGGTGGGGAAGGGGGTGATGCTGTAGGGACATTGACCAACCTGCCGTTGGGGTTGGAGGTGGGGAAGGGGGTGATGTTGTAGGTGTATTTCTCTCGGAGTTCAGCCAGCTGAGGGAATGGAAACACAGCCATGGAGTACACCGTCTGGAGAGAAAAGAGGGATCAGGGTGGCAGCTTAAACAGCTGGGAAACACAGAGGAGAAGAAAGGGCTTTTTCCTCCGATATTACATCCATGCATTCTGATTGGTCCCGTGTGGCTCAGTTGGCAGTTGCAGCGGCAGGGTTGTGGGTTCGATTCCCACGAGGGACCAGTACCAACAAATTTGAAAATGTCTCTCTGGATCAGAGAGTCTGCTAAATGACTCACTACTGTAGTGGCTATGAATCAAAGAGTCTGCTAAATGACTCACTACTGTAGTGGCTCTGGATAAGAGAGTCTGCTAAATGACTCACTACTGTAGTGGCTCTGGATAAGAGAGTCTGCTAAATGACTCACTACTGTAGTGGCTCTGGATAAGAGAGTCTGCTAAATGACTCATGTAACATTTGTGGATGTAAATAAAGGCTGTGTGTTAGAGTGGATACACAGTGCGTTCAGAATAGATAGATGACTACTGAATTTACAATGGATGAAATAAAGGTTTTGTTACTGGCCTACACACACCAAAACTCAGACAAATTATATATTTTGAAATGTTTACAAATTACGTTAAAATATATATAAAAGTTGAAATGTCTTCAGTAAATAAGTAAATAATAATAAGTTCAGGAGTCAAAAAGTTCAGGAGTCAAAATGTGCTAAACAAGTCACAAGTTGCCTGGACTCTGTGTGCAATAATAGTGTTCAACATGATTTCTGAATGACTACCTCATGTCTGTTCTCCACACATACAATTATCTGTCAGGTCACTCAGTCAAGCACAGAATTTCCAAACACAAAGACCAGGGAGGTTTTCCAATGTCTCGCAAAGGGCACCTATTGTTAGATGGGTAAAAAAATCAAATAAAACGCAGACATTGAATATCTGTTAGAGCATGGTGTAGTTACTACACTATTGATGGTGTATCAATACACCCAGTTACTACAACGATACAGGCTTCCTTAACTCAGTTGCCAGAGAGGAAGGAAACCGCTCAGGGATTTCACCACGAGGCCAATGGTGACTTTAAAACAGTTAGAGTTTAATGGCTGTGATAGTAAACTGAGGATGGATTAACATTGTAGTTACTCCACAATAGTAATCTATCAGACAAAGTGGAAAGAACATGCATCCTGTTTCCAACAAGCCACTGAAGTAAAACGACCTAAAACACAAGGCCAGATATACACTGGAGTGGCTGACCAAGAAGACATTGTGAATGTTCCTGAGCAACCTAGTTACAGTTTTGACTTAAAATAAAATGTAAAAAAAAAAATATATATATATATATATATATATATATATATATATATATATATATATATATATATATATATATATATATATATATATATATATATATATATATATATATATATATATATATATATATATATATAAAAAAATATATATTTTATTGTCTTGAAAATCTATGGCAAGACTTGAAAATTGCTGTCTAGCAATGATCAACAACCAACTTGACAGAGCTTGAAGAATAATGTACAAATATTGTACAATCCAGGTGTGCAAAGCTCTTAGAATCTCACTCAGAAAAACTCACAGCTGTAAACGCTGCCAAAGGTGCTTCTACCAAGTATTTGTATTTGGCGGAAGCGTAGCCTAGTGGTTAGAGCGTTGGACTAGTAACTGAAAGGTTGAAAGATCAAATCCCGAGCTGACAAGGTACAACTCTGTCATTCTGCCGCTGAGCAAGGCAGTTAGCCAACTGTTCCAAAGCAATCATTGAAAATAAGAATGTGTTCTTCACTGACTTGCCTAGCTAAGGTAAAAAAATATATATAAATAAAGGTGTGGTTGAATTATGGATCCCCATTAGTTCCTGCCAAAGCAGCAGCTACTCTTCCTGGGGTTTATTATGGATCCCCATTAGTTCCTGCCAAGACAGCAGCTACTCTTCTGGGGTTTATTATGGATCCCCATTAGTTCCTGCCAAGACAGCAGCTACTCTTCCTGGGGTTTATTATGGATCCCCATTAGTTCCTGCCAAGACAGCAGCTACTCTTCCTGGGGTTTATTATGGATCCCCATTAGTTCCTGCCAAAGCAGCAGCTACTCTTCTGGGGTTTATTATGGATCCCCATTAGTTCCTGTCAAGGCAGCAGCTACTCTTCCTGGGGTTTATTATGGATCCCCATTAGTTCCTGCCAAGACAGCAGCTACTCTTCCTGGGGTTTATTTTTTTTATTTTTTTTACCTTTATTAGTTCCTGCCAAGACAGCAGCTACTCTTCCTGGGGTTTATTATGGATCCCCATTAGTTCCTGCCAAGACAGCAGCTACTCTTCCTGGGGTTTATTATGGATCCCCATTAGTTCCTGCCAAGGCAGCAGCTACTCTTCTTGGGGCCAGCAAAGTTAATGCAGTTTATACAATTTTTAAAACATTACAATACATTCATAGATTTCACAAGACACTGTCTGCCCTCAGGCCCCTCCTCCACCACTACCACATATCTTCAGTACTAAATCCATGTGTGTGTGTGTGTATAGTGCGTATGCTAGCATGTGTGTGTGTGTGTGTGTATAGTGCGTATGCTAGCATGTGTGTGTGTGTTATCATGTGTCTGTGCCAATGTTTGTGTTGCTTCAAAGTCCCCGCTGTTCCATAAGGTGTTTTTTATCTGTTTTTTAAAAAACTTATTCTACTGCTGCATCAGTTACCTGATGTGGAATAGAGTTCCATGTAGTCATGGCTCTATGTAGTACTGTGGAATAGAGTTCCATGTAGTCATGGCTCTATGTAGTACTGTGGAATAGAGTTCCATGTAGTCATGGCTCTATGTAGTAATGTGGAATAGAGTTCCATGTAGTCATGGCTCTATGTAGTACTGTGGAATAGAGTTCCATGTAGTCATGGCTCTATGTAGTACTGTGGAATAGAGTTCCATGTAGTCATGGATCTATGTAGTACTGTGGAATAGAGTTCCATGTAGTCATGGCTCTATGTAGTACTGTGGAATATAGTTCCATGTAGTCATGGCTCTATGTAGTACTGTGCAATAGAGTTCCATGTAGTCATGGCTCTATGTAGTACTGTGCGCCTCCCATAGTCTGTTCTGGACTTGGGGACTGTGAAGAGACTTCTGGTGGCATGTCTTGTGGGGTATGTATGGGTGTCTGAGCTGTGTGCCAGTAGTTCGAACAGACAACTCGGTGCATTCAACATGTCAATACCTCTCATAAATACAAGTAGTGATGAAGTCAATCTCTCCTCCACTTTGAGCCAGGAGAAATTGACATGCATATTATTAATATTAGCGCTCTGTGTACATCCAAGGGCCAGCCGTGCTGTCCTGAGACAATTGCAATTTTTTAAGTCCTTTTTTGTGGTACCTGACCACGTGACTGAACAGTAGTCCAGGTGTGACAAAACTAGGGCCTGTAGGACCTGCCTTGTTGATAGTGCTGTTAAGAAGGTAGAAACTAGGGCCTGTAGGACCTGCCTTGTTGATAGTGTTGTTAATTAAGAAGGTAAAAACTAGGGCCTGTAGGACCTGCCTTGTTGATAGTGATGTTAAGAAGGTAGAAACTAGGGCCTGTAGGACCTGCCTTGTTGATTGTGCTGTTAAGAAGGTATAAACTAGGGCCTGTAGGACCTGCCTTGTTGATAGTGTTGTTAATTAAGAAGGTATAAACTAGGGCCTGTAGGACCTGCCTTGTTGATAGTGATGTTAAGAAGGTAGAAACTAGGGCCTGTAGGACCTGCCTTGTTGATTGTGCTGTTAAGAAGGTAGAAACTAGGGCCTGTAGGACCTGCCTTGTTGATAGTGTTGTTAAGAAGGTAGAGCAGAGCTTTCTTATGGACAGACTTCTACCCATCTTAGCTACTACTGCATCAACATGTTTTGACCATGACAGTTTACAATCCACGGTAACTCCAATAAGTTTAGTCACCTCAACTTGCTCAATTTCCACATTATCTATTACAAGATTTAGTTGAGGTTTAGTGAGTGTTTTGTTCCAAATACAATGCTTTAAGTTTTATAAATATTTAGGGCTAACTTATTCCTTGCCACCCACTCTGAAACTAACTGCAGCTCTTTGTTGAGTGTTGCAGTCATTTCAGTCGCTGTAGTAGCTGATGTGTATAATGAGTCATCCGCATACATAGAAACTCTGGCTTTACTCAGTCAGTGGCATGTCGTTAGTAAACATTGAAAACAGCAAGGGTCCTAAACAGCTGCCCTGGAGAATGCCTGATTCTACCTGGATTATGTTGGAGAGGCTTCCATTAAAGAACACCCTCTGTTCTGTTAGACAGGTAACTCTTCATCCACATTATAGCAGGGGGTGTAAAACCATAACACATACGTTTATCCAGCAGCAGACTATGATCAATCATGTCCAAATCTGCACTGAAGTCTAACAAGACAACATATTGACTCAGGGGTGTGAATACTTACGTAAATGAGATATTTCGGCTTTTCATTCTCAAAGATTTTTCTAAAATGTTCAGACAAGTTCTCACCTTATTCATTACAGGATATTGTGTGTAGATGAGTGAGAAGGAAATCTATTTAACACTTTTTTAAATAAGGCCGCTCTCCAACCCGCGTGAGGTGGCTACAGTCTACGAGGGCGCTCTCCAACCCGCGTGAGGTGGCTACAGTCTACGAGGCCGATCTCCAACCCGCGTGAGGTGGCTACAGTCTACGAGGCCGCTCTCCAACCCGCGTGAGGTGGCTACAGTCTACGAGGCCGATCTCCAACCCGCGTGAGGTGGCTACAGTCTACGAGGCCGCTCTCCAACCCGCGTGAGGTGGCTACAGTCTACGAGGGCGCTCTCCAACCCGCGTGAGGTGGCTACAGTCTACGAGGCCGCTCTCCAACCCGCGTGAGGTGGCTACAGTCTACGAGGCCGCTCTCCAACCCGCGTGAGGTGGCTACAGTCTGCGAGGCCGCTCTCCAACCCGCGTGAGGAGGCTACAGTCTACGAGGCCGCTCTCCAACCCGCGTGAGGTGGCTACAGTCTACGAGGCCGCTCTCCAACCCGCGTGAGGTGGCTACAGTCTACGAGGCCGCTCTCCAACCCGCGTGAGGTGGCTACAGTCTACGAGGCCGCTCTCCAACCCGCGTGAGGTGGCTACAGTCTACGAGGCCGCTCTCCAACCCGCG
>NW_023493674.1:0-25000 GCF_013265735.2 Oncorhynchus mykiss | reverse complement strand
ACGAGACACAAAGTAAAGAGTCCTGACAGAGGAGTCCTGACAGAGGAGACCCACAGTAAAGAGTCCTGACAGAGGAGACCCACAGTAAAGAGTCCTGACAGAGGAGACACACAGTAAAGAGTCCTGACAGAGGAGACCCACAGTAGAGAGTCCTGACAGAGGAGTCCTGACAGAGGAGACCCACAGTAAAGAGTCCTGACAGAGGAGACCCACAGTAAAGAGTCCTGACAGAGGAGACACAGTAAAGAGTCCTGTCCTGACAGAGGAGACCCACAGTAGAGAGTCCTGTCCTGACAGAGGAGACCCACAGTAAAGAGTCCTGTCCTGACAGAGGAGACCCACAGTAAAGAGTCCTGACAGAGGAGACCCACAGTAAAGAGTCCTGTCCTGACAGAGGAGACCCACAGTAAAGAGTCCTGACAGAGGAGACACAGTAAAGTGCCTTTGAAAGGGGTATGGTAGTAGGTGCCAGGTGCACCGGTTTGTGTCAGGAACTTGTCAAAAGGGGGTGCAACTCAATATTAGGAAGGTGCTCCTAATGTTTGGTACACTCAGTGTATGTGTATGGTTGGTCACCTGTTAGATATCTGGTGGTAGATATACATAAAAATACAAAACACAACAAGTTATAGTTCACAGAAGGAAATCAGTCAACTGAAATAAATTAATTAGGGCCTAATCTATGGATTTCACATGACTGGGCAGGCGCACAGCAATGGGTGGGCCTGGGAGGGCATAGGGCCACCCACAGGGGAGCCAGGCCCAGCCAATCAGAATTACTCTGTTCCCACAACGGGGCTTTATTACAGACAGAAATCCTCCTCAGTTTCATCAGTTGTTCGGCTGGTCTCAGACGATCCAGCAGGTGAAGAAGCCAGGGGCCGTCTCTGAAGGAGAGAGAGATGGTGCTTCGGACAGGGTGACCAGAGACACTAGTTTGGTTAAACAGAACAAATACGACCTACGCAGATTGATCAAGATGGCAAAGCAGAAGTATAGGACAAAGTGGAGGAGCAATTGAGCGGGTCGGACACGAGGCGTTTGTGGCAGGGGCTCCTAACTTTCACGGATTACAATAAAAGCCAGCCATGTCGCGGACGCCAATGCCGCCCTACCGGACGAGCTAAACCCCTCGTTCTCCCGCTTTGAGCAAAACAACTGAGCTGCAGAGGACAACGAGGGCTGCGTACAGTTGAAGTGGGAAGTTCACATACACTTAGGTTGGAGTCATTAAAACTTGTTTTTCAACCACTCCACAAATGTATTGTTAACAAACTATAGTTTTGGCAAGTCGGTTAGGACATCTACTTTGTACATGACACAAGTAATTTTTCCAACAATTATTTACAGACAAATAATGTCACTTATAATTCACTGTATCACAGTTCCAGTGGGTCAGAAGTTTACATACACTAAGTTGACTGTGCCTTTAAACAGCTTGGAAAATTAAAAAAAAAAATGTAATGTCTTTAGAAGCTTCTGATAGGCTAATTGACATCATTTGAGTCAATTGGAGGTGTACCTGTGGATGTATTTCAAGGCCTACCTTCAAACTCAGTGCCTCTTTGCTTGACATCATGGGAAAATCTAAAGAAATCAGCCAAGACCTCAGAAAAAAAAAAAAATTGTAGACCTCCACAAGCCTGGTTCATCCTTGGGAGCAATTTCCAAACGCCTGAAGGTACCACATTCATCTGTACAAACAATAGTATGCAAGTATAAACACCATGGGACCACGCAGCCGTCATACCGCTCAGGAGGGAAACGCGTTCTGTCTCCTAGAGATGAACGTACTTTGGTGCGAAAAGTGCAAATCAATCCCAGAACAACAGCAAAGGACCTTGTGAAGATGCTGGAGGAAACAGGTACAAAAGTATCTATATCCACGGTAAAAACAAGTCCTATATCGACATAACCTGAAAGGCCGCTCAGCAAGGAAGAAGACACTGCTCCAGAACCTCTAGAAAAAAAAGCCAGACTACAGTTTGCAAATGGGGACAAAGATGGTACTTTTTGGAGAAATGTCCTCTGGTCTGATGAAACAAAAATAGAACTGTTTGGCCATAATGACCATCGTTATGTTTGGAGAAAAAAGGGGGAGGCTTGCAAGCCGAAGAACACCATCCCAACCGTGAAGCATGGGGGTGACAGCATCATGTTGTGGGGGTGCTTTGCTGCAGGAGGGACTGGAGCACTTCACAAAATAGATGTGATAGTGTCAAGGGAAGTTTTTAAAAATCCCCACTGTCTCTCTGCCACTTCAGGTCTAGACTAAGCCATTTCACCTCTCTGCCACTTCAGGTCTGGACTAAGCCATTTCACCTCTCTGCCACTTCAGGTCTGGACTAAGCCATTTCACCTCTCTGCCACTTCAGGTCTGGACTAAGCCATTTCACCTCTCTGCCACTTCAGGTCTGGACTAAGCCATTTCACCTCTCTGCCACTTCAGGTCTGGACTAAGCCATTTCACCTCTCTGCCACTTCAGGTCTGGACTAAGCCATTTCACCTCTCTGCCACTTCAGGTCTGGACTGAGCCATTTCACCTCTCTGCCACTTCAGGTCTGGACTAAGCCATTTCACCTCTCTGCCACTTCAGGTCTGGACTAAGCCATTTCACCTCTCTGCCACTTCAGGTCTGGACTAAGCCATTTCACCTCTCTGCCACTTCAGGTCTGGACTAAGCCATTTCACCTCTCTGCCACTTCAGGTCTGGACTGAGCCATTTCACCTCTCTGCCACTTCAGGTCTGGACTAAGCCATTTCACCTCTCTGCCACTTCAGGTCTGGACTAAGCCATTTATTTTCACCTCTCTGCCTACTGTATGTCGTGGGCGGCGTTTCCTGTCGGACAGAGTGGTGAATGAACGAGCTGCTAACAAGGCAAATCCAGGGGAACATAACGAGCACATGAATTATTCATGATTCAGAGGGAGCAGTCGAACATAATGAGCACATATTATTCATGATTCAGAGGGAGCAGTCGAACATAATGAGCACATATTATTCATGATTCAGAGGGAGCAGTCGAACATAATGAGCACATATTATTCATGATTCAGAGGGAGCAGTCGAACATAATGAGCACATATTATTCATGATTCAGAGGGAGCAGTCGAACATAATGAGCACATATTATTCATGATTCAGAGGGAGCAGTCGAACATAATGAGCACATATTATTCATGATTCAGAGGGAGCAGTCGAACATAATGAGCACATATTATTCATGATTCAGAGGGAGCAGACGAACATAATGAGCACATATTATTAATGATTCAGAGGGAGCAGACGAACATAATGAGCACATATTATTAATGATTCAGAGGGAGCAGTCGAACATAATGAGCACATATTATTCATGATTCAGAGGGAGCAGTCGAACATAATGAGCACATATTATTCATGATTCAGAGGGAGCAGTCGAACATAATGAGCACATATTATTCATGATTCAGAGGGAGCAGTCGAACATAATGAGCACATATTATTCATGATTCAGAGGGAGCAGACGAACATAATGAGCACGCATGAATCATTCATGATTCCACTTGTTCATAACGAGCCACTCAGAGGTAGGCACGATTAGAACTTCTGGGCGTTGATCAACGATTAGAACTCAGGTCAAGAAGCCTTCTGAGCGTTGATCAACGATTAGAACTCAGGTCAAGAAGCCTTCTGGGCGTTGATCAACGATTAGAACTCAGGTCAAGAAGCCTTCTGGGCGTTGATCAACGATTAGAACTCAGGTCAAGAAGCCTCCTGGGCGTTGATCAACGATTAGAACTCAGGTCAAGAAGCCTTCTGGGCGTTGATCAACGATTAGAACTCAGGTCAAGAAGCCTTCTGGGCGTTGATCAACGATTAGAACTCAGGTCAAGAAGCCTTCTGAGCGTTGATCAACGATTAGAACTCAGGTCAAGAAGCCTTCTGAGCGTTGATCAACGATTAGAACTCAGGTCAAGAAGCCTTCTGGGCGTTGATCAACGATTAGAACTCAGGTCAAGAAGCCTTCTGGGCGTTGATCAACGATTAGAACTCAGGTCAAGAAGCCTTCTGAGCGTTGATCAACGATTAGAACTCAGGTCAAGAAGCCTTCTGAGCGTTGATCAACGATTAGAACTCAGGTCAAGAAGCCTTCTGAGCGTTGATCAACGATTAGAACTCAGGTCAAGAAGCCTCCTGGGCGTTGATCAACGATTAGAACTCAGGTCAAGAAGCCTTCTGAGCGTTGATCAACGATTAGAACTCAGGTCAAGAAGCCTTCTGGGCGTTGATCAACGATTAGAACTCAGGTCAAGAAGCCTTCTGAGCGTTGATCAACGATTAGAACTCAGGTCAAGAAGCCTTCTGAGCGTTGATCAACGATTAGAACTCAGGTCAAGAAGCCTTCTGAGCGTTGATCAACGATTAGAACTCAGGTCAAGAAGCCTTCTGGGCGTTGATCAACGATGAGAACTCAGGTCAAGAAGCCTTCTGAGTATTGATCAATGCAATAAATGGGTAAACGATAATTAACTAAACTGGTTAATTACCAGGTCTGGCAAAACTCATTCATAAAAATCAATATCCTGCCAGGCAAGATTGAATCTACATTTGCCTATCGATGTGACGTTTGCCATCAGCCAAGTGAGTCAGTTCTGTACCTACCTGGCTGAGTGGCAGTGTGGGCAGAATGAGCGAGCTCGCCTGGCAACCAGAGCTCGAAACACGTGAGGAAATGAAACTCTAGTCTGCCTGGAAATGAATTCACAAGACCAATACATTTTTCATATTAACATTTGATAATATTCTGTTCTCTTCATTTTAATTCAAGTACATTTCATGTACCAACTGGAGAAAATGTCAGATTTTCAAGATATTCCAGTACTTGAACTTCAGAGCACAACATTTAAGCACATCAAGCACCTTGTGTACTCCCTGTACACACACACACACACGACTGGCCTCACACAGTTCCATCATCAAGTTCACTGACGACAAGACAGTAGACCTGATTACCAACAACGAGACAACCTACAGAGAGGAGGTAGGCACTCTGACGGTGTGGTGTCAGGTAAACAACCTCCCCCTGAACAACGACCAGACGGCCTACAGAGAGGAGGTAGGCACTCTGACGGTGTGGTGTCAGGTAAACAACCTCTCCCTGAACAACGACCAGACAACCTACAGAGAGGAGGTAGGCACTCTGGCGGTGTAGTGTCAGGTAAACAACCTCCCCCTGAACAACGACCAGACGGCCTACAGAGAGGAGGTAGGCACTCTGACGGTGTGGTGTCAGGTAAACAACCTCTCCCTGAACAACGACCAGACAACCTACAGAGAGGAGGTAGGCACTCTGACAGTGTGGTGTCAGGTAAACAACCTCTCCCTGAACAACGACCAGACAACCTACAGAGAGGAGGTAGGCACTCTGACGGTGTGGTGTCAGGTAAACAACCTCTCCCTGAACATCAGCAAAGCAAAGAAGCTGATTGTGGACTTCAGGAGGAACCAGGCTGGGCATGTCCACGTCCTCATCATTCGGGCAGCAGTGGAGACTGTCAAAAACCTCAAGTTCCTCTGCGTACCCATCTCAGAGGAGCTGAAATGGTCAAACCACACTGACACCGTAGCGAAGACTGCGACTCTTCAACCTCAGGAAGCTGAAGAAATTCAGCCTGTCCCAGTGGGCCCTCACAGTGTTCTACAGGAGAGAGTTAGCTAGCATGCTCTAGTTGTAATGGCTGCATTACCACCTGGCTAATGCACAGGTATTTCCATGGTAACAGAAATCTACAGCCATCAAAATACTGCTTGTCCTGCACATCTGATGTGTTTCCTTCTGTCTACAGTCAGAATAAACACCAATCAACTGGGGCCCCTGGCTGGCAAGTCAGAATAAACACCAATCAACTGGGACCGCTGGCTGGCCAGTCAGAATAAACACCAATCAACTGGGACCGCTGGCTGGCCAGTCAGAATAAACACCAATCAACTGGGACCGTTGGCTGGCCAGTCAGAATAAACACCAATCAACTGGGACCGCTGGCTGGCCAGTCAGAATAAACACCAATCAACTGGGACCGCTGGCTGGCCAGTCAGAATAAACATCACTAGAGAGATGGGAAGAACCATCACATCTGTAGCACTACTATGACGTACCCTCTTCCTCCACTCTTTAGGGATGCCTGTAGGAAGTCTGACCACAGCCTTCAGAGCATCATACCACTGGGGAGAGAGAGAACACACAGATCAGATTCAGACAGATCAGATCCACATAAATATGATACACACACAGACACCTGAAACAGGGCTAAAGATGTGATGGGACACGACCATACTGACCTGTTGGAAGCCGTTCTTGCCCAGAGAAGGTTCGATGGTGAACTTTAACCTGGTGTCCACTCCTACAGAGAACAGTGTACAGACTGAAGAACTCCACTGTAGCAGAACGGTCAGTCACCACACACACAGAAAGCTCTCTAACGAGGCCTACTGACTAATCAGGTACATCATATCATCAGTCTAAGTACAGTGACATGCGGGGAGGAAAATAAGCACTTCCATTACTAATGACGTCACTGCTATCCGTGTGCACCTGGGCTAAACAAATCACATGTAATGACGTCACTGCTATCCGTGTGCACCTGGGCTAAACAAATCACATGTATCATGGTACTGAAACATGGCGATGTGGAAATATATTAGTGACTTTGCGTTCTTCCAATGATTTACTCTTAATCTATTTTCAGCACCACCGAACAGCTGTGAGGTGCTAGGCTCTCTGGGGCTATTCATTAAGCCAATTCTGTTGCAAAACGTTTCTTAAAACGGGAGCAAACAGAACTAAAACAGGGTGGCATCTAGCCGGATTTGTCCAATAAAAACTATAGTTTTGCTCTGTTTGCCTCCGTTTGGTTCTTAAACGGTAAACGTTTCCATGACGAATTCGCCCCAGGTTGTGTTTTATTAGATGTTGCTGTCCGCCACTGTGGTGCTGAATCCTTTCCGGTTTCGCTCTCGAGTTACACTACAACAAGTCCTAACGACCACAACCTGACGCTCTGAAACTCACACAACGGAAGTAACGAAACTATAACCCAGATCAGAGCATCCTTAAATGAAACAAACGGGAAAGAGAATGATTCAGACTGAACCCGTTCCTCCAGCCCTAACCTGTCTGGCGGCCAGCCAGCGACCACACAGCCGCCATTTGCCCCGCTCTGCACGGCTTCATGCTACCAGCTCACACCGGTCTCTCTAACTCTCCCCACCTACACTAACCTTTTATACAGTTTAGAGTATAGCTCCAACCTGGGTCTCTCTGAGCGCTGTCTGTCTCCTCCATGTTGAGATCTGGTAAGGTCTTATATAGCTGGTCAGCTGCTGGCCACCAGAGTCGCCCCCGACACTGTGTTTACATTACAGCGACCATGACACCCTCCTCCTAGAGATAGATATGACTAGACCTATGGGCTAGGCTACATGTAGCTAGGCTACATCGGACAGCTGCATCCAATACAAGACGACATGAAGGAATTCAACTACAGGGCTTTAGTTATATCAGTCCTATCAGCCCTAACACAAGGTTGACGGGGAATCACATGAATGAAACGCCTTGTAAACTATCGCCATGATTTCAGAACCACAATGAATGAACAACCCCCATGACGCCACCACAACTAGCAGTGACATGTTATTCTGTACAGACAAGACCACAGCGCTCCCTCCCCTGAGACAAAAACGAACAGAGTAGCAATCAGGCCGGAGCTGAACGGGCTCCGTTCGGTCACCTGGCTCGAGCGTGCAGAGCAGACGGGGCGCTCTCCGCGAGATTCCGTTCCTTTTCTTCAGGACGTTACTGATGATGTTACCGACACCGCTCGAACCCTGCCGCAACACACACGGCCCAGACCGAGCCCTCCTCCCCGCGTTAAACCGGGCCTGCTTCATTTCCCAATCAAACCGAAACACGCACCATGTAGCCTAAAAGTAATTGTCGGTAGATTACATTGATGTTTATTCCCCTTTGTGCGCTGCTTCAATCTAAAAATGTCTGTTATTCCCTCCGTCCCACGCGAATCCCGTCGCCCAGCTGCTCCACGACAGCCCGATGTCTTCCAGGGAGCAGGGAGGTTGATCAATCACATTGATCTTTCCGTCTCCGGTCCAACCCAAGAACTGTCAACAGTCTCGCGCACACAGGAAATGGCCTTGATATCCGATCCATCCAGGAGGAAATCACGCGCAATTATGCCTTTAAAACATTGATTCAAGAGTTGCTAGAATATATAGATCTGTCTTAATCGATGATCAGTTGTCCCTCCCTCCCTAACCATATGGAGGAGATGCGGCTCTGCAGCGGTCTCAGGAGCTGCTGCCCCGGTATACACCCCTACCCAGCGTCACAGGGAGGGAGGGAGGGATGGATGGATGGATGCGGTATGGTGGCGGAGGAGAAGAAAGCCGTGATGAAGTAATGTGAAGGGAGGGGTGGAGAGGGGAAGCTCGGCAGAGCAACAACCCCAAAAAGAGAGCCATTGTGAATGGAGAGACTGTCATCGCTGCTACATCACTAGATAACAAGGCATGTATGAGTCTCAGCCAGATGACTTCAGGTAGAGGTACTGTAACATGCTGCTGGTCCTGTGAGAAGACAAGTCCCACTTTACACCCTGTTACTACATACTATACCTCCATGGTAGGTGCCATGTTGATCCCTGTTACTACATACTATACCTCCATGGTAGGTGCCATGTTGATCCCTGTTACTACATACTATACCTCCATGGTAGGTGCCATGTTGATCCCTGTTACTACATACTATACCTCCATGGTAGGTGCCATGTTGATCCCTGTTACTACATAATTTACCTCCATGGTAGGTGCCATGTTGATCCCTGTTACTACATACACTATACCTCCATGGTAGGTGCCATGTTGATCCCTGTTACTACATACACTATACCTCCATGGTAGGTGCCATGTTGATCCCTGTTATTACATACACTATACCTCCATGGTAGGTGCCATGCTGATCCCTGTTACTACATACTTATCTCCATGGTAGGTGCCATGTTGATCCCTGTTACTACATACTTTACCTCCATGGTAGGTGCTATGTTGATCCCTGTTACTACATACACTATACCTCCATGGTAGGTGCCATGTTGATCCCTGTTACTACATACTATACCTCCATGGTAGGTGCCATGTTGATCCCTGTTACTACATACTTTACCTCCATGGTAGGTGCCATGTTGATCCCTGTTACTACATACACTATACCTCCATGGTAGGTGCCATGTTGATCCCTGTTACTACATACACTATACCTCCATGGTAGGTGCCATGTTGATCCCTGTTACTACATACACTATACCTCCATGGTAGGTGCCATGTTGATCCCTGTTACTACATACTTTACCTCCATGGTAGGTGCCATGCTGCATGGTGATTGAACAGAGAAGGACATTAAGAAAAGTGAGCTGTAAGAATGGAGTAACCAGATGTACAGATCCTGCACTTGCCTGTCTACAGTTCCACATCTACTGTAGATCATGGAGCCCTGCTGGAAAGTACTGTGTGAAAACAACCTATCCAAGCAGACATAGATCACCGTCTGGTTGGGCACTGGGCAGGATATTGAGGAATGGTGTTGGTAGGTTATAATATGGTGCTGAGACGTGGAGCATGCTAGTCTACTCAGCTCTCTGGGGGAAACACCCATACCACTTCCTGGTTAATAAGAGCAAACCTGCACAGCCAACATCCATCCACCCTGAAGACAATGACATCACCAACTGAAGGGGGGGGTTAACTGGGTGGGTGGGGGCAGAGAACAGACAACAGAACATATTCATACCCCTTGACTTAATCCACATTTTGTCGTGTTACAGCATTAATCCCCCCCATTTACCCACAAAACCCCATAATGACAAAGTGAAAACATGTTTTAAGAAATGTTAGCACATTTAAAAAAAATAAAAAAAATCAAAAGTATAAAAATAAATAAAAAAATCAACAAAAGTATTCACACCCCTGAGTCAATACATAAGTATTCACACCCCTGAGTCAATACATAAGTATTCACACCCCTGAGTCAATAAATAAGTATTCACACCCCTGAGTCAATACATAAGTATTCACACCCCTGAGTCAATACATCAGTATTCACACCCCTGAGTCAATACATAAGTATTCACACCCCTGAGTCAATACATAAGTATTCACACCCCTGAGTCAATACATAAGTATTCACACCCCTGAGTCAATAAATAAGTATTCACACCCCTGAGTCAATACATAAGTATTCACACCCCTGAGTCAATAAATAAGTATTCACACCCCTGAGTCAATACATCAGTATTCACACCCCTGAGTCAATAAATAAGTATTCACACCCCTGAGTCAATACATCAGTATTCACACCCCTGAGTCAATAAATAAGTATTCACACCCCTGAGTCAATACATCAGTATTCACACCCCTGAGTCAATACATCAGTATTCACACCCCTGAGTCAATACATAAGTATTCACACCCCTGAGTCAATAAATAAGTATTCACACCCCTGAGTCAATACATCAGTATTCACACCCCTGAGTCAATACATCAGTATTCACACCCCTGAGTCAATACATCAGTATTCACACCCCTGAGTCAATACATCAGTATTCACACCCCTGAGTCAATACATCAGTATTCACACCCCTGAGTCAATACATAAGTATTCACACCCCTGAGTCAATACATAAGTATTCACACCCCTGAGTCAATACATAAGTATTCACACCCCTGAGTCAATAAATAAGTATTCACACCCCTGAGTCAATACATCAGTATTCACACCCCTGAGTCAATACATCAGTATTCACACCCCTGAGTCAATACATAATCACCTTTGACAGCGATTACAGCTGTGGGTCGTTATGGGTAAATCTCAGAGCTTCCTACAGCTGTGGGTCGTTATGGGTAAATCTCAAAGAGCTTCCTACAGCTGTGGGTCGTTATGGGTAAATCTCAAAGAGCTTCCTACAGCTGTGGGTCGTTATGGGTAAATCTCAAAGAGCTTTCTACAGCTGTGGGTCGTTATGGGTAAATCTCAAAGAGCTTCCTACAGCTGGATTATACAACATTTGAAAACTTGTTTTTTTTTTGTTCAAACTCAAGTTGGTTGTTGATCATTGTCAGACAGCCCTTTTCAAGTCTTGCTACAGATCTTCAAACAGAATTAAGTCAAAACGGTAACTAGGACCCTCAGGAACATTCAATGTCTAATTGGTAAGCAAACTCCAGTCTATATCTGAGCTTGTGTTTCAGGTTATTGTCCAGCTGAAAAGGTGAATTTAACTCCCAGTGTCTGGTGGAAAGCAGAGATGAGGAAGTCATTAAAAAAAAACATGTTAAACACTATTATTGTCCATGCAACTTATTATGTGACTTGTTAAGCAAATGTTTACTCCTGAACTTATTTAGGCTCGTCATAACAAAGGGATCCAATGTTTATGAAAAGACAAGATTAAGATTTTCATTAAGTAATTTGTAAAAATTTCAAAAAGCATAATCCCGTTGACATTATGGTTTATCGTTTGTTGTAGGCAACAATGCGGCTGCGCACTTCCTCCTGGACTGCTGGTTTAACGCCATGCTGCACGCAGAGACGCAAGAGACGGAAATTCACTCCATTAGTTTGCAGATCAACCATTTTTTTCTGTGATCAAATCAACATAATAAAATCAGGCCCTTTTCAATGAAACAAACCAAAACAAATGTAACTTCGCTAGATTGAATCTGTGATGTTGTTGTAGGCAGAGCCAGAGCGCAACTCTATTGGTGGGGGTTGTCCACCAGCGGTCTTCCCGTCACCAGCGAGTGAATGCGCTATTCAGACCAGTGCACTATCGTCGATATTCTTTGTTAGTTAGCGAGTTATTAGCCCAAGTATAGATCAGTATTAGGTCAGCAATGGGGAGTTACTGCTTCCAAAGCACAACACGTGTCGGCTACATTTCAAGCAGTCTGAAAAGACAGTCGACGTAAACAAGCGTATGTCTTAAAGGGGCAGTGTTGTATTTTGAGACAGGCTTGAATATGCAAATAAGCCAATAGGCGGAAGGGTAGCCCACAATGTGGTCTACTTTACTGCATGGTAATAACAATACGTGGTTTCTTGCATCATACAACACAATACAATTTACAGACCCATGGTGTTAAAGATCAAGTCAAATCTATCATTAATGTCAAGCCCATCAATGTAGGCCTGAATTGAACACCACATATAGACAGACTACTGTAGGCCATAGAAATCAGAAGCTATTGCCATGTGAAAATGTCATGGAATTTGTTCCATTGGTTTTGTTGGTAGGACTACATTATGCTCAAAATAGCCACAATAGCCTATTGGCTACTCTCTAAAACTGTAAGGGCACAGCCTATTGGCTACTGTCTAAAACAGTAAGGGTACAGCCTATTGGCTACTGAAACTGTAAGGGTACATACAGCCTATTGGCTACTGTCTAAACGGTAAGGGCACAGCCTATTGGCTACTGAAACTGTAAGGGTACAGCCTATTGGCTACTGAAACTGTAAGGGTACATACAGCCTATTGGCTACTGTCTAACACTGTAAGGGCACAGCCTATTGGCTACTGTCTAAAACTGTAAGGGTACAGCCTATTGGCTACTGAAACTGTAAGGGCACAGCCTATTGGCTACTGTCTAAAACTAAGGGCACCGCCTATTGGCTACTGTCTAAAACTGTAAGGGTACAGCCTATTGAATACTGAAACTGTAAGGGCACAGCCTATTGGCTACTGTCTAAAACTAAGGGCACCGCCTATTGGCTACTGTCTAAAACTGTAAGGGTACAGCCTATTGGCTACTGAAACTGTAAGGGTACAGCCTATTGGCTACTGTCTAACACTGTGAACGTGCACCGGAAGTTGCACAACTTTCTCAATGTTCAAGTTTCCGCTCACAAGACATAAAATGTGCTCATTGCCCCCCCCAAAATATATAAATATAGGGAACACCAGTACGCAGCAACAAAAACACTACATTGAATCCATTTTAAATTCAGGCTGTAACAATAAAATGTGGAAAAAGTGGAGGGGTGTGAACACCGTCTGGAGGCCCTGGGCACACCGTCTGGAGGCCCTGGGCACACCGTCTGGAGGCCCTGGGCACACCGTCTGGAGGCCCTGGGCACACCGTCTGGAGGCCCTGGGCACACCGTCTGGAGGCCCTGGGCACACCGTCTGGAGGCCCTGGGCACACCGTCTGGAGGCCCTGGGCACACCGTCTGGAGGCCCTGGGCACACCGTCTGGAGGGTGTGGTCAGGGTAATATAGGGAATAGGAGCACGACACTACACAGGGAATAGGAGCACGACACTACACAGGGAATAGGGAGCACGACACTACACAGGGAATAGGGAGCACGACACTACACAGGGAATAGGGAGCACGACACTACACAGGGAATAGGGAGCACGACACTACACAGGGAATAGGGAGCACGACACTACACAGGGAATAGGGAGCACGACACTACACAGGGAATAGGAGCACGACACTACACAGGGAATAGGAGCACGACACTACACAGGGAATAGGGAGCACGACACTACACAGGGAATAGGAGCACGACACTACACAGGGAATAGGAGAACCACACTACACAGGGAATAGGGAGCACGACACTACACAGGGAATAGGAGCACGACACTACATAGGGAATAGGGAGCACGACACTACACAGGGAATAGGGAGCACGACACTACATAGGGAATAGGGAGCACGACACTACATAGGGAATAGGGAGCACGACTACACAGGGAATAGGGAGCACGACACTACATAGGGAATAGGGAGCACGACACTACACAGGGAATAGGGAGCACGACACTACACAGGGAATAGGGAGCACGACACTACATAGGGAATAGGGAGCACGACACTACATAGGGAATAGGGAGCACGACACTACACAGGGAATAGGGAGCACGACACTACACAGGGAATAGGAGAACCACACTACACAGGGAATAGGGAGCACGACACTACACAGGGAATAGGAGCACGACACTACACAGGGAATAGGGAGCACGACACTACATAGGGAATAGGGAGCACGACACTACATAGGGAATAGGGAGCACGACACTACATAGGGAATAGGGAGCACGACTACACAGGGCACTACCGCGTCTCCTTACTTCTCTTCTGGGACACGGCCTGCAGACAGGCGGTGATGATGTCATAGTTCTTCTGGAGCTTGTGACTGAGGCAGTCTCTCCTCTTCAGCTGGCGCAGCAGCTTGGCTGACTGGAGACCTGTCCTGTAGCGTACCTCTCCTATGATACAGCTCAACTCTTCTGGTGCTGAAACACAATATAGATACATAGATATAGATATATAGATCAGCTTGGCTGACTGGAGACCGGTCCTGTAGCTGGAACACTATAGATATATAGATATATAGATCAGCTTGGCTGACTGGAGACCGGTCCTGTAGCTGGAACACTATAGATACTGTATATCAGCTCCTCAGAGTAGTAATAATAATCAGGCTGTCATGTATATTTGTATTTATTATGGATCCCCATTAGTTCCTGCCAAGACAGCAGCTACTCTTCCTGGGGTTTATTATGGATCCCCATTAGTTCCTGCCAAGACAGCAGCTACTCTTCCTGGGGTTTATTATGGATCCCCATTAGTTCCTGCCAAGGCAGCAGCTACTCTTCCTGGGGTTTATTATGGATCCCCATTAGTTCCTGTCAAGGCAGCAGCTACTCTTCCTGGGGTTTATTATGGATCCCCATTAGTTCCTGCCAAGGCAGCAGCTACTCTTCCTGGGGTTTATTATGGATCCTCATTAGTTCCTGTCAAGGCAGCAGCTACTCTTCCTGGGGTTTATTATGGATCCCCATTAGTTCCTGCCAAGGCAGCAGCTACTCTTCCTGGGGTTTATTATGGATCCTCATTAGTTCCTGCCAAGACAGCAGCTACTCTTCCTGGGGTTTATTATGGATCCCCATTAGTTCCTGCCAAGGCAGCAGCTACTCTTCCTGGGGTTTATTATGGATCCCCATTACTTCCTGCCAAGGTAGCAGCTACTCTTCCTGGGGTTTATTATGGATCCCCATTAGTTCCTGCCAAGGCAGCAGCTACTCTTCCTGGGGTTTATTATGGATCCCCATTAGTTCCTGCCAAGGTAGCAGCTACTCTTCCTGGGGTTTATTATGGATCCCCATTAGTTCCTGCCAAGGCAGCAGCTACTCTTCCTGGGGTTTATTATGGATCCTCATTAGTTCCTGTCAAGGCAGCAGCTACTCTTCCTGGGGTTTATTATGGATCCCCATTAGTTCCTGCCAAGGCAGCAGCTACTCTTCCTGGGGTTTATTATGGATCCCCATTAGTTCCTGCCAAGGCAGCAGCTACTCTTCCTGGGGTTTATTATGGATCCCCATTAGTTCCTGCCAAGGCAGCAGCTACTCTTCCTGGGGTTTATTATGGATCCCCATTAGTTCCTGCCAAGGCAGCAGCTACTCTTCCTGGGGTTTATTATGGATCCTCATTAGTTCCTGTCAAGGCAGCAGCTAGTCTTCCTGGGGCCAGCAACATTAAGGCAGTAATATACATTATAAAACCATTTTTAAACATTAAAATGCATTTTATAACAGACTTCAAAATACATTACGTGTGTGGGAGTGACAGACTGGCAGTAGTAGCTGTAATGTGATTTTATCATTCAGAGTAATATTGGCCCGCAGTAGACCCCACTGCCCGCAGTAGACCCCACGGCCCGCAGTAGACCCCACTGCCCGCAGTAGACCCCACGGCGCGCAGTAGACCCCACGGCCCGCAGTAGACCCCACGGCGCGCAGTAGACCCCACTGCCCGCAGTAGACCCCACAGCCCGCAGTAGACCCTACGGCCCGCAGTAGACCCCACGGCCCGCAGTAGACCCTACGGCCCGCAGTAGATTCTACGGCCCGTCGTAGACCACGTTTCCAGCCACAGTGTATATGTCAGTAAAGCCATACCATACAAACAATTAACAACATTTCAGTACAATTTTATAAAATGTTTACAGATCATGTTCATATTACATGGGATCTTTGTGTGTCCGTAAAATGTATTATGGGAGATATGGCCGTGGAAACGCCTATATACACAAATACATTTATACAGACATTCATATTTGACCTTTATTTAACCAGGTAGGCTAGCTGAGAAGAAGTCCTCATTTACAACTGCGACCTGGCTAAAATAAAGCTCAGATTAAATGTTGGAGTCACATGATGATAAGGTGTGCAGTCCACCCACTAGGACCATGTCGTTTCTTAGGCTACAGATTAAAATACATGATGGTCAACTTCACAGGGTGTTCAAAGTGCACGCTATGAGTTTGATGCCGATTTTCAATAAATAATGAGTTCCCCCCCCCCCCCCCACTGTACACTAGAGCTGGACCCCCCCCCCCCCACTGTACCCTAGAGCTGGACCCCCCCCCCCCCCCCACTGTACCCTAGAGCTGGACCCCCCCCCCCACTGTACCCTAGAGCTGGACTCCCCCCCCCCCCCCCACTGTACCCTAAAGCTGGACTCCCCCCCCCCCCCCCACTGTACCCTAGAGCTGGACCCCCCCCCACTGCACTCTAGAGCAGGTCTCCCCCCGCCACTGTACCCTAGATCAGGTCTCCCCCCCCGCCACTGTACCCTAGAGCTGGACTCCCCCCACCCCCCCCCCCACTAGTGTACCCTAGAGCTGGACTCCCCCCCCCCACTGTACCCTAGAGCTGGACTCCCCCCCCCCCCCCCACTGTACCCTAGAGCAGGTCTCCCCCCCGCAACTGTACCCTAGATCAGGTCGTCCCCCCCCAAGTGTATCCTAGAGCTGGACTCCCCCCCCCACTGTACCCTAGAGCTGGACCCCCCCACTGTATCCTAGAGCTGGACTCCCCCCCACTGTACCCTAGAGCAGGTCTCCCCCCGCCACTGTACCCTAGATCAGGTCTCCCCCCCCGCCACTGTACCCTAGAGCTGGACTCCCCCCGCCCCCCCCCCCACTAGTGTACCCTAGAGCTGGACTCCCCCCCCCCACTGTACCCTAGAGCTGGACTCCCCCCCCCCCCCCCCCCCCACTGTACCCTAGAGCAGGTCTCCCCCCCGCAACTGTACCCTAGATCAGGTCGTCCCCCCCCAAGTGTATCCTAGAGCTGGACTCCCCCCCCCACTGTACCCTAGAGCTGGACCCCCCCACTGTATCCTAGAGCTGGACTCCCCCCCACTGTACCCTAGAGCTGGACTCCCCCCCCCACTGTACCCTAGAGCTGGACTCCCCCCCCACCACTGTACCCTAGAGCTGGACCCGCCCCACTGTATCCTAGAGCTGGAACCCCCCCCCCCACTGTATCCTAGAGCTGGAACCCCCCCCCCCACTGTACCCTAGAGCTGGACTCCCCACCCCAATGTACCCTAGAGCTGGACTCCCCCCCCCCCCAGTACCCTAGAGCAGGTCTCCCCCCACTGTATCCTAGAGCTGGACTCCCCCCCACCGTACCCTAGAGCTGGAATCCCCCCCCACTGTACCCTAGAGCTGGACTCCCCCCCCCCCCCCCCCACTGTACCCTAGAGCAGGTCACCCCCCACTGTACCCTAGAGCTGTACTCCCCCCCCCACTGTACCCTAGAGCAGGTCTCCCCCGTGCCACTGTACCCTAGAGCAGGACTCCCCCCCCCGCCACTGTACCCCAGAGCTGGACTCCCCCCACTGTACCCTAGAGCTGGACTAACCCCCCCCCCCCCACTGTACCCTAGAGCTGGACTCCCCCCCCACTGTACCCTAGAGCTGGACTCCCCCCCCCCCCCCACTGTACCCTAGAGCTGGACTCCCCCCCCCCCCACTGTACCCTAGAGCTGGACTCCTCCCCCACTGTACCCTAGAGCTGGACTCCCCCCGCCACTGTACCCTAGAGCAGGACTCCCCCCCCCCGCCACTGTACCCCAGAGCTGGACTCCCGCCACTGTACCCCAGAGCTGGACTAACCCCCCCCCCCCCACTGTACCCTAGAGCTGGACTCCCCCCCCCACTGTACCCTAGAGCTGGACTCCCCCCCCCCCCACTGTACCCTAGAGCTGGACTCCTCCCCCACTGTACCCTAGAGCTGGACTCCCCCCCCCACTGTACCCTAGAGCTGGACTCCCCCCCCACTGTACCCTAGAGCTGGACTCCCCCCCCACTGTACCCTAGAGCAGGTCTCCCCCCGCCACTGTACCATAGATCAGGTCTCCCCCCCGCCACTGTACCCTAGGGCTGGACTCCCCCCACTGTACCCTAGAGCTGGACTCCCCCCCACTGTACCCTAGAGCTGGACTCCCCCCCACTGTACCCTAGAGCTGGACTCCCCCCCCACTGTACCCTAGAGCTGGACTCCCCCCCACTGTACCCTAGAGCTGGACTCCCCCCCACTGTACCCTAGAGCTGGACTCCCCCTCCGCCCCGTACCCTAGAGCTGGACTAAACCACCCCCCCCCCACTGTACCCTAGAGCTGGACTCCCCCCGCCCCACTGTACCCTAGAGCAGGTCTCCCCCCCACTGTACCCTAGAGCTGGACTGCCCCCCCACTGTACCCTACAGCAGGTCTCGCCCCCGCCACTGTACCCTAGAGCAGGTCTCCCCCCCGCCACTGTACCCTAGATCAGGTCTCCCCGCCCACCCCCCATACCCTAGAGCTGGACTCCCCCCCACCCCACCCCACAGTACCCTAGAGCTGGATCCCCCCCCCCACTGTACCCTAGAGCTGGACTGCCCCCCCCACTGTACCCTAGAGCTGGACTCCTGCCCACTGTACCCTAGAGCTGGACTCCTGCCCACTGTACCCTAGAGCTGGACTCCCCCCCCCCACTGTACCCTAGAGCTGGACTCCCCCCCCCCACTGTACCCTAGAGCAGGTCTCCCCCCGCCACTGTACCATAGATCAGGTCTCCCCCCCGCCACTGTACCCTAGAGCTGGACTCCCCCCACTGTACCCTAGAGCTGGACTCCCCCCCACTGTACCCTAGAGCTGGACTCCCCCCCACTGTACCCTAGAGCTGGACTCCCCCCCCACTGTACCCTAGAGCTGGACTCCCCCCCACTGTACCCTAGAGCTGGACTCCCCCCCACTGTACCCTAGAGCTGGACTCCCCCTCCGCCCCGTACCCTAGAGCTGGACTCCCCCCCACTGTACCCTAGAGCTGGACTGCCCCCCACTGTACCCTACAGCAGGTCTCCCCCCCGCCACTGTACCCTAGATCAGGTCTCCCCGCCCACCCCCCATACCCTAGAGCTGGACTCCCCCCCACCCCACCCCACAGTACCCTAGAGCTGGATCCCCCCCCCCCACTGTACCCTAGAGCTGGACTGCCCCCCCACTGTACCCTAGAGCTGGACTCCTGCCCACTGTACCCTAGAGCTAGACTCCTGCCCACTGTACCCTAGAGCTGGACTCCCCCCCACTGCACTCTAGAGCAGGTCTCCCCCCCGCCACTGTACCCTAGATCAGGTCTCCCCCCCCGCCACTGTACCCTAGAGCTGGACTCCCCCCGCCCCCCCCCCACTAGTGTACCCTAGAGCTGGACTCCCCCCCCCCCCCCCCCCACTGTACCCTAGAGCTGGACTCCCCCCCCCCCCCCCCCCACTGTACCCTAGAGCAGGTCTCCCCCCCGCAACTGTACCCTAGATCAGGTCCCCCCCCCCCCAAGTGTATCCTAGAGCTGGACTCCCCCCCCCACTGTACCCTAGAGCTGGACCCCCCCACTGTATCCTAGAGCTGGACTCCCCCCCACTGTATCCTAGAGCTGGACTCCCCCCCACTGTACCCTAGAGCTGGACTCCCCCCCACTGTACCCTAGAGCTGGACTCCCCCCCACTGTACCCTAGAGCTGGACTCCCCCCCCACTGTACCCTAGAGCTGGACCCCCCACTGTACCCTAGAGCTGGACCCCCCCCAAGTGTATCCTAGAGCTGGACTCCCCCCACACTGTACCCTAGAGCAGGTCTCCCCCCGCCACTGTACCCTAGAGCTGGACTACCCCCACTGTACCCTAGAGCTGGACCCCCCCAGTGTATCCTAGAGCTGGACTCCCCCCCACTGTACCCTAGAGCTGGACTCCCCCCCAGGCTGTACCCTAGAGCTGGACCCCCCCCAAACTATCCTAGAGCTGGATTCCCCCCCCACTGTACCCTAGAGCTGGACTCCCCCCCCCCACTGTACCCTAGAGCTGGACTCCCCGCCCCCCACTGTACCCTAGAGCTGGACCCCCCCCACTGTATCCTAGAGCTGGAACCCCCCCCCCACTGTACCCTAGAGCTGGACTCCCCCCACTGTACCCTAGAGCTGGACTACCCCCCACTGTACCCTAGAGCTGGACTCCCCACCCCAATGTAGCCTAGAGCTGGACCCCCCCCCACCCTTGTATCCTAGAGCTGGACTCCCCACCCCCCACTGTATCCTAGAGCTGGACTCCCCCCCCACTGTACCCTAGAGCTGGACTCACCCCCCCACTGTACCCTAGAGCTGGACTCACCCCCCCACTGTACCCTAGAGCTGGACTCACCCCCCCACTGTACCCTAGAGCTGGACTCACCCCCCCACTGTACCCTAGAGCTGGATTCACCCCCCCACTGTACCCTAGAGCTGGACTCACCCCCCCACTGTACCCTAGAGCTGGACTCACCCCCCCACTGTACCCTAGAGCTGGACTCACCCCCCCACTGTACCCTAGAGCTGGACTCACCCCCCCACTGTACCCTAGAGCTGGACTCCCCTCCAGTACCCTAGAGCAGGTCTCCCCCCACTGTATCCTAGAGCTGGACTCCCCCCCACTGTACCCTAGAACTGGACTCCCCCCACTGTACCCTAGAGCTGGACTCCCCCCCACTGTACCCTAGAGCTGGACTCCCCCCCCCCCCCCCCCCGTACCCTAGAGCTGGACTCCCCCCCCCCCCCCCCACTGTACCCTAGAGCTGGACTCCCCCCACTGTACCCTAGAGCTGGACCCCCCCCAAGTGTATCCTAGAGCTGGACTCCCCCCACACTGTACCCTAGAGCAGGTCTCCCCCCGCCACTGTACCCTAGAGCTGGACTACCCCCACTGTACCCTAGAGCTGGACCCCCCCCAGTGTATCCTAGAGCTGGACTCCCCCCCCCTGTATCCTAGACTTGGACTCCCCCCCCACCCCCCCCACTGTACCCTAGAGCTGGACCCCCCCCCACTGTACCCTAGAGCTGGACTCCCCCCCCCCCCCCCCACTGTACCCTAGAGCTGGACTCCCCCCACTGTACCCTAGAGCTGGACCCCCCCCAGTGTATCCTAGAGCTGGACTCCCCCCCACTGTACCCTAGAGCTGGACCCCCCCCACTGTATCCTAGAGCTGGACTCGCCCCCCCACTGCACCCTAGAGCTGGACTTCCCCCCCGCTGTACCCTAGAGCTGGACTACCCCCCACTGTACCCTAGAGCTGGACTCCCCACCCCAATGTAGCCTAGAGCTGGACTCCCCACCCCCCACTGTACCCTAGAGCTGGACTCCCCACCCCCCACTGTACCCTAGAGCTGGACTCCCCCCCACTGTACCCTAGAGCTGGACTCCTCCCCACTGTACCCTAGAGCTGGACTCCTCCCCACTGTACCCTAGAGCTGGACTCCTCCCCACTGTACCCTAGAGCTGGACTCCTCCCCACTGTACCCTAGAGCTGGACTCCTCCCCACTGTACCCTAGAGCTGGACTCCTCCCCACTGTACCCTAGAGCTGGACTCCTCCCCACTGTACCCTAGAGCTGGACTCCTCCCCACTGTACCCTAGAGCTGGACTCCTCCCCACTGTACCCTAGAGCTGGACTCCTCCCCACTGTACCCTAGAGCTGGACTCCTCCCCACTGTACCCTAGAGCTGGACTCCTCCCCACTGTACCCTAGAGCTGGACTCCTCCCCACTGTACCCTAGAGCTGGACTCACCCCCCCACTGTACCCTAGAGCTGGACTCACCCCCCCACTGTACCCTAGAGCTGGACTCACCCCCCCACTGTACCCTAGAGCTGGACTCACCCCCCCACTGTACCCTAGAGCTGGACTCACCCCCCCACTGTACCCTAGAGCTGGACTCACCCCCCCCCCACTGTACCCTAGAGCTGGACTCCCCTCCAGTACCCTAGAGCAGGTCTCCCCACACTGTATCCTAGAGCTGGACTCCCCCCCACTGTACCCTAGAACTGGACTCCCCCCCACTGTACCCTAGAGTTGGACTCGCCCCCACCCCCCCCACTGTACCCTAGAGCTGGACCCCCCCCCCACTGTACCCTAGAGCTGGACTCCCCCCCCCACTGTACCCTAGAGCTGGACTCCCCCCACTGTACCCTAGAGCAGGTCTCCCCCCGCCACTGTACCCTAGAGCTGGACTCCCCCCACTGTACCCTAGAGCTGGACCCCCCCCCAAGTGTATCCTAGAGCTGGACTCCCCCCACACTGTACCCTAGAGCAGGTCTCCCCCCGCCACTGTACCCTAGAGCTGGACTACCCCCACTGTACCCTAGAGCTGGACCCCCCCCAGTGTATCCTAGAGCTAGACTCCCCCCCACTGTACCCTAGAGCAGGTCTCCCCCCGCCACTGTACCCTAGAGCTGGACTCCCCCCCACTGCACCCTAGAGCTGGACCCCCCCCCAGTGTATCCTAGAGCTGGACTCCCCCCCACTGTACCCTAGAGCTGGACTCCCCCCCCACTGTACCCTAGAGCTGGACTCCCCCCACTGTACCCTAGAGCTGGACTCCCCCCCACTGTACCCTAGGGCTGGACTCCCCCCCCAATGTACCCTAGAGCTGGACTCCCCCCCAATGTACCCTAGAGCTGGACCCCCCCCCCTGTATCCTAGAGCTGGACTCCCCACCCCCACTGTACCCTAGAGCTGGACTCCCCACCCCCACTGTACCCTAGAGCTGGACCCCCCCCCCACTGTACCCTAGAGCTGGACTGCCCACCCACTGTACCCTAGAACTGGACCCCCCCCCACTATACCCTAGAGCTGGACTCCCCCCCCACTGTACCCTAGAGCTGGACTCCTCCCCCACTGTACCCTAGAGCTGGACTCCTCCCCCACTGTACCCTAGAGCTGGACTCCTCCCCACTGTACCCTAGAGCTGGACTCCTCCCAACTGTACCCTAGAGCTGGACTCCTCCCCACTGTACCCTAGAGCTGGACTCCTCCCCACTGTACCCTAGAGCTGGACTCACCCCCCCCCCCCCCCCACTGTACCCTAGAGCTGGACTCACCCCTCCACTGTACCCTAGAGCTGGACTCACCCCTCCACTGTACCCTAGAGCTGGACTCACACCCCCACTGTACCCTGGAGCTGGACTCACACCCCCCCTCCCCCCACTGTACCCTAGAGCTGGACTCCCCCACCCCCCCCAGTGCCCTAGAGCAGGTCTCCCCCCCGCAACTGTACCCTAGAGCAGGACTCACCGCCCCCCCCCCCGCCACTGTACCCTAGAGCTGGACTCGCCCCACTGTACCCTAGAGCTGGACTACCCCAACTGTACCCTAGAGCTGGACTCACCCCTCCACTGTACCCTAGAGCTGGATTCACCCCTCCACTGTACCCTAGAGCTGGACTCACACCCCCACTGTACCCTAGAGCTGGACTCACACCCCCCCTCCCCCCACTGTACCCTAGAGCTGGACTCCCCCACCCCCCCCCCCAGTACCTTAGAGCAGGTCTCACCCCCGCCACTGTACCCTAGAGCAGGACCCCCCCCCCACTGTACCCTAGAGCTGGACTCCCCCCACTGTATCCTAGAGCTGGACTACCCCCACTGTACCCTAGAGCTGGACCCCCCCCCATTGTACCCTAGAGCTGGACTCCCCCCCACTGTACCCTAGAGCTGGACTCACCCCCCCACTGTACCCTAGAGCTGGACTCCCCCCCCCCCCCCCCCTGTATCCTAGAGTTGGACTCGCCCCCACCCCCCCACTGTACCCTAGAGCTGGACCCCCCCCCACTGTACCCTAGACCTGGACTCCCCCCCCCCCCCACTGTACCCTAGAGCTGGACTCCCCCCACTGTACCCTAGAGCTGGACCCCCCCCAAGTGTATCCTAGAGCTGGACTCCCCCACACTGTACCCTAGATCAGGTCTCCCCCCCCGCCACTGTACCCTAGAGCTGGACTCCCCCCGCCCCCCCCCCACTAGTGTACCCTAGAGCTGGACTCCCCCCCCCCCCCCCCACTGTACCCTAGAGCTGGACTCCCCCCCCCCCCCCCCCACTGTACCCTAGAGCAGGTCTCCCCCCCGCAACTGTACCCTAGATCAGGTCCCCCCCCCCCCAAGTGTATCCTAGAGCTGGACTCCCCCCCCCACTGTACCCTAGAGCTGGACCCCCCCACTGTATCCTAGAGCTGGACTCCCCCCCACTGTATCCTAGAGCTGGACTCCCCCCACTGTACCCTAGAGCTGGACTCCCCCCCACTGTACCCTAGAGCTGGACTCCCCCCCCCACTGTACCCTAGAGCTGGACCCCCCCCACTGTACCCTAGAGCTGGACCCCCCCCAAGTGTATCCTAGAGCTGGACTCCCCCACACTGTACCCTAGAGCAGGTCTCACCCCGCCACTGTACCCTAGAGCTGGACTACCCCCACTGTACCCTAGAGCTGGACCCCCCCCAGTGTATCCTAGAGCTGGACTCCCCCCCACTGTACCCTAGAGCTGGACTCCCCCCCAGGCTGTACCCTAGAGCTGGACCCCCCCCACTGTATCCTAGAGCTGGACTCCCCCCCCCACTGTACCCTAGAGCTGGACTCCCCCCCCCCCCACTGTACCCTAGAGCTGGACTCCCCCCCCCCCCACTGTACCCTAGAGCTGGACCCCCCCCACTGTATCCTAGAGCTGGAACCCCCCCCCCACTGTACCCTAGAGCTGGACTCCCCCCACTGTACCCTAGAGCTGGACTACCCCCCACTGTACCCTAGAGCTGGAC